>NW_022743793.1:1909-3250 GCF_011630105.1 Anneissia japonica | reverse complement strand
CTCCGTTTAGCGGCTTGGGTTGTCTCCGGCAGCGCTTTGTTGACAAAGGTTATTCAGCGCAGGTCCACGGATGTCTTGTTGGACAGCAACCGATCCACTACCCAGAAGCAGTATCAGTCAGCCTGGCGAGTCTGGGTTCGCTGGTGTAGTGAACGGGGATCCGATCCAGTTTCAGCACCTGTAGCGGACTTCATGGATTTCCTTGTAGGGCTAGAGAAGCGTGGGCTCAGTTACAGATCGCTAGGTGTATACAGGTCGGCTATATCGAGGTTCCATCTTCCAGTCGATAATGTCCCAGTTGGGACAAGTAGGGGATGTTTGTTCTTTACTGCGAGGGTTTCATAATAGGAATCCACCTTGACCACGATATGTGACTACATGGGAGGTGGAACCGGTTCTCGGATATCTTCGAGACCTTCCTGATTGGGGGTTATTATCCCTAAAATGGCTAACTTTGAAGTTAGTTCTTCTGCTTAGTTTGGTCACCGCAGGTAGAGTCTCGACTTTGGCCTCTATTAATGTGAATTTTTTGGGGGTGACCCCGAGTTCATTGCGGTTTATTCCAGCTAAGTTGTCGAAGCAAAGTCGCCCAGGGTACGAGATTAAGCAGGTGGTTATACCTGCCTTTGAGGACAAACGGCTATGCCCAGTAGAGGGTATGCTTCGGTACCTGGCAACTACCAAGCCTCTGAGGGGCCTGGAGACGCAGCTGTTTGTTAGTTATTTGAAACCTCATCACAAGGTAGTCACTTCTACTATTAGTAGATGGTTGTGTGCGGCTCTGAAGGTGGCAGGAGTGGATACGGAGTTGTTTAGGGCTCATTCGACAAGAGGAGCATCTGTCTCAACATCCCACAAGTTAGGGCTGTCAACTAAACAGTTTTTGGAGGCCGCTGGATGGTCAACGCAGTCCACATTTAGTAGGTTTTATCACCGACCTACGGCTATGTCTTCGTTCTCACGTAGCCTTCTGACTTCGGTTTAAGGGTGGGCTTTAAAGTCGCCTAGTGATTCGAAACCGAAAGAGGACGCAGTATAATTTAAGATTATGCAAGGGTTACTTACCTGCAGTATAATCTGGATTATACTAGTCCTCTGGAGGTGAGAATCACTTCCCGCCCTGTGGATCAGCTTTGTTGGTTTTTGGTCTCCCTAACCCGTGATTTTCACCATGTAGGAGGATGGTGTGTTGGGTTTTTGTTTTTTTTTTTCGCCTATGCATATAGTTTGTTTTATGTAGTTTGGAATTACAGGTCAACCCTGCAGTTACTAGTTTTCAGGGTGCTGTTGGAGTGACTTTTGGTTGGTTTGTATTGTTACCAAGGGTTATAAGTTTAATAA
>NW_022743793.1:0-1830 GCF_011630105.1 Anneissia japonica | reverse complement strand
GCAGGATGGGAAGGGTATGGATTTACGCTTTGAAGACTGGTTATACCGCCAAGCGGCTGGGAAACGCCTAGTGATTCTCACCTCCAGAGGACTAGTATAATCCAGATTATACTGCAGGTAAGTAACCCTTGCATAATCTTAAATTATAGCCTGGTCTATATATGCGCTGTTTACAAACACGTTTTCCACACAAACACACACGAGTTACGAGTTTGTGCAGTGCGAGAAGCGACGTCGATGACTGCAGTACAAGAAAACCTTTTCCAAAGCCAAAAAAGAGAAAAAAAATTGCCTAGGCCTACGGTGGAATATGGCTTGTGGAAGACGGCATGTCTTATATTTCAACAGGGTAAACAAGCATGCAGCTCAACGGTAGGATTTCATTTATTTAAGTTAAGTGAGGCCTACAAAAATAATCGGGTCGCGTCGGGGTTGGCCTAGCCATAGGCGTATTCCGATGTCGATCTTCTCCAATGCCTAGGCCGACATTTTAAGATATTCGACCTCAGCAGCTGCATTCCGCGATGGATCGCGCCTAATCTCAGGACATAGGGGCTGGTATTAATTTTTCTTATAAATTGTGATCTATAAAATAGATTGAGGAAAACTATTGAATATCCTGACCTAGTAAATGCAGATGGAACAGTACCAACTTTTTTTCATAGCATTTTGTTATTGGAAACTATTGAATATCCTGACCCAGTAAATGCAGATGGAACAGTACCAACTGTGCGTAGACGTCCCCTACCAGAAATAAATTAACCAAAACAAAATGTCACAGAATGTAAGTTAGGATTGTCATGAGTAGATTTTTCATATGATTGAAAAACAGTAACTGTAGGCCAACAGGATTTGGTATACAGGAGTTGGTGCTGAAGTTTGTTACCACTTGTATTGTAAACTTGAATATTATTAAGACAAGTAAATGAAGAGAATAATGTTGGCAGCATATGTGCAATATAAAAAAAAACAATTGTAAAATAAAGAATAACAATTTTAATAGATTATGCATAACACTGAGAACATTATTACAACTATCACTAAATTAATTATATAGCAATATATTTGAAATATAAAATTATATTACTTGTTTATCAATCTTTAGTTTTTATTTATAATGCTGTATGTATTATTAAAAGGTTGCTGATATATTAAAGGTAAAAAAAAATCCTTCGCCTTCAGAATTTTGTGGGTTATCCTGTACATTATTGAGTACTTAACTGTGTAAAGCATTTGCAATACATAACATAAAAGTAGTAAAGAATATAGACCTAATATCTAGTAATGAATTGCAGTATTAGTTTAGTAATGAATAGTCATTAATGTATACGACCTAAAATATAATATAGTTAATAATAAATTGTATTGAGTATACACTGTAAGCCTATTGAATCACATATGACTTGTTGAAGTTTTTTTAGAGTTTCTATTGTAAAACTTTTTAAACAGTTAAGATCCCATCCCATAAATATTGGTTTTATTTTTTCCAGAATGTAGAGCAACTGATGTATGCTGACTTTGATCTTGTCAAGAGTGAAGCTAAAATTATCCATACGGATCCCGAGACTGAATATTCCAGTGTCAGGGTAAGGCTACACTAGTGGTGTTAGACAGTTTTAATTACAGTAGAAACATATGTAAGGAAAGACTAATAGTGTAATGGATTTTAGAGTTTGGATACAATATTTATTCGAATAATAAACATCCTGCTTTGAATAAACGCCCACCTTGAATATACGCCCCCTCCAGAGCCTCATTTGAAATAAACGCCTCCCTCAAATAGACGCTCCTGGGCATTAATCTTTTCTCTTGAATAAACGCAAGCCCCGC
>NW_022743792.1:0-1208 GCF_011630105.1 Anneissia japonica | reverse complement strand
TCTAAAACAAATCATTTCTTATATTAATATGTTTGTAGTCAAAACTGTTTTAGTTACTCTCGACTTTTATGCAGAAGAGGGACTTGTTGGGGAAAAAGAAAAAAGAGAATGTGAAGATCAACCACAACAGAATGACGTGCTGTATTTGTTAAAACAAGTTTGTAAACATATTGACAGGCTAGACACGAAGGATAAGCAAGAATTTTATGACAAGTATTGCAGTATATCTACATACATGGAAAACAAAGGATTGGTAAGTAGGAATTTGTTATTAGTATCTGGTACATACTAGGGGCCCATTCGAGCGAAAAAATATCCGTACGATTTACCAGTTAATTCACCGGTACACACTTTCTAAAACCGCTCGGACACTAGTCTAATTACCTTTCCATCTGGATTATCCGCGACAATATTGACCACCAAATTGCTGGGTAGAATACCGTGTATGGAATGACCATGGAGCCGGAGGCGATGATAAATCAACCTTAATTGTTTTTCCAAAAGTTTTTCCCACAACCTAGCGCCAAATTCAATAGGTTTAACGGCCCAGGCGTGGTTGCAGCTCTCCTTCGCCTCCTCACAAATGCACGACGAAGTCTAAATTTAGTAGCATTATAGCTAAGCTACGCGATTGATTTGTAGATTTACCATTATTCGGAGAAATAAACTTGAATAAACTAGCCTACGTACAGATTTTAAAGCAGCCATTATAAATTATTGAGCTACATTATCGTTCCACCGTCCCTCGCTGTGTGTACGTGGGCCGGTTATAGCAGCAGTAGCAAGTAAACAAAGAATGGGTTGTTGACCATGGGATAAGTTGAAATTTTCTTCCGGAGTAGTTTCGCTACACGTATTTACCGTGAGCTAAAACTTGCTCGAACGGTCGACCACCCACTGAGTGCTCAGCGTGATTACCCGGTGAAATAAACGGGATATGGTTGGCGTTTTTTGCTCGAACGGGCCCTAGGTCATTGCGGCTTTTGTTTAAATGGAATCAAATCGTATTGGAAATAACACATAATTAAAATTAGGTAAATGAGCCAATACAAATTTCAGGAATATAATCATGTTAGACACAATAAAAATGAATGTCAATAATTAAATTTAATAAGCTAATGAATTTAGAACGGTTACTAAACACTTTGAAGGTTATAAACATTACCTCCTAAATCTTTAGAAATATGAAAATATGAAAAAGTATTCCG
>NW_022743791.1:0-2085 GCF_011630105.1 Anneissia japonica | reverse complement strand
CGAGAAATACGGGTAGCTGAAGTTTTTCTCGCAAATCTGACTACAAAACCATATCCAAATTTCACATTCCACTTTTGACCCTGAGTTGTGCTTCGCACTCGCCGCTGAGGGCGGCGTACCGGGAACCCTGCGTCCAGTTCCAATAAAGAGAAATTGAAATTAAATTTGAATAAAATACTTCCATTGATGCAACCTTGTCAAATTTCATATTGGGTATGTACGCATGGTGGTATTATTAATTGTTGTGAGTAATGCAAAATCTTCCTGAAGTGAATAACTCCTCTAATTTTGACACCCGTCTAATTCAAGACCACTTTTTCTAAGAACCAAAGTGTAGACAAACCAAGAGACCACCCAATTTTTAGTTTCCAAAGGTGGTCTTGAATGGAGAGGGTGAACTGTAAGAAACTTGTCTTCAACATTATCATCATCAAAATATATGTAACAATCACAAAGCAGAGCAAATTTCAGATGACACAATTTTCACACACGTACAGTATGTACAACGATAAACCATGATAATTAATTGATTGATAATTCAGTAACCAAATTCCTGGAACCATTTACAGTAAATAGTGTTTATTTTCTACTATTGAAAAATAAGATCTATCGTCAAAGGAAAACATACAGTGCTCATTATTTTGAGGATATGAAATTGAATATGTATTAATAGTGATCCGTAGGCCAACTTTCACCTTGCCTCCAGGAGAAGTCACTTCACACCTGATCAGCTGCATAACCGCATATTTATCTATGTCACTTTATACATGCTATAATAGAATAGGAAAGAAAGTATGTTGATAGGCCAGTTTGTCTTGTTGTTTTGTTGTTATCACTACTCCATGTACTGTATACACTTACAGTAAGTGATATATGAAGCATTTAACTTTGTAATACAGTAGAACTTGTATTAAACACCTTTGGGACCAAGGAAAGTGTCTTGATTTGGGTTTGGTTATAGTGATAGGCCTATACTTCCCTTAATTTACAGCAATAAAAGTGTCTCCCAAATTGGTGATCAATATTTTGGGTGGGGGAGGGGTGGCCCCCTCCATTTTCCTATATTTTTCCAATGGGTTTTTTTTTTACATTTTAACACTTATGATTTTTTTCCATTTAGTATTCAGTATTTAGCATTCTTTTATATCATATTAAATTGTATCTTATATTATTTTAATAGAAATACTAGATTTGAACTTGTCACTTTGGACGAGTTAGGAGATTCACCGCACATTTGAACTTTGACCCTCAGGAAGCATGCACAGCGCGGATTGAAAAATATTTAAATGCTCAAATTATGGCCTATAACATGCTTTAATTTAGTTTTTAAGAAAAGTAAATTGAGCATATAAAAGTTTTACGCACACGTGCGCTCACATCATTACTCACTTGCGCGCGATAATGGCACAAAAAGTTGACTCCTGATACGAGATATATATATGTCAACTCTCAATGAAAAATGCCTGTTGGTGAGGGCTTCATTACCAACAATCATAAAGTTTGACAAATATTTCAAGGAAGAAAGATAAGGGGGGTCAGAAAAAAAACATTCATTTCGACCATGATGACGTCATATAAACTATAATACTTGTGTAAAGTGTCATTTAAAAATGCCTGTTGGTCGGTAATAGCATATACGAAATTGACCATGTTAGTGTTGAAATCTAGTCTGCCGCCCTCTCTTGGGTTGTCAAGATTTGAAGAAAGAAAGAGTTGGGGGAGGGGTCAGAAAAACACTCATTTTGACCATAATGATGTCATCAAAGTGAAAAATGAAGGGACACTTGGTGAAAGGAAATTGTCTCAGTTATATGATACTCCCAGGTAGGAGACGATCAATCAAGAATAAGCGATATACGTTCAAATGAGTATAAAAATAATGACGTGATAAATAAAAATTCAGTTGTTTGAATTCAGATGGCAGTATGATGATGTTACAATGTCCAATCAGCCATAATGATTTATAAATTCATATTTACAACTCATGTGCTTTCAGAATATGTAATAAAAATTGAGTCACCATTCATCCTAAGGAGCTATAACTGATTAAAAACAGACCTGATTTTAGTATATTTTCGCTGTATG
>NW_022743790.1:0-3039 GCF_011630105.1 Anneissia japonica | reverse complement strand
ATGTGAAATAAAAAAAAAAAAAAAATGTTGGTCGGGTGAAAATCGAGGGTCGGGCGGGGACGCTAACCAAGTTTTTTTTTTTATTTGGCCTTATTATTATTTATTACTATTCATTGAAATTTTGATTTGTAATTTGTAAAACATTTAAAATATGTATTAAAATAATCAATATATTAATATTATAATACAATTATGCCTATATCTTTAAAATATATTTTTATCTTTAAAATCTTTAGTTGCACAATTTGTAAAGCACAATTGGGCATGTTTGCATAGCACAGGACTCTTTGGACAAGTTTTCGCTTTTATTGGAGGATTCAATTTTTATTTTTAATTATAATTTAAGTTACCTTTGACTGATACTTCATGTAGCTTTCCGGAAATTTAGTTATATAATTTAACAGCAAAGTGCAACATTGAATCTTTTTATAAATCATTGCTGCTTGAAAATCCTTCCTTTTTTTTTTATTATCATCGTAATTATGCCGATTTATGTACTACCTTAAGGTGTTCGGCTGAAGAAGTACCGAAATATTAGGCCTGTCTAGGCCTAGTAGTAGTAGTAGGTGGATATATATTACCGCGAAGTGGAGCGGGCGGTACATGCCTTATAATTTACTATGTGGATAGCGAGATTTTTCGATCGCCATGCAAAGTTAAAATAAAATCCCAAATCCTCCTCCTTTTTGGAATTTAAGGAAATTAATACATTTTTGTTTCTTTGTTGGATCGATTGCAGCAACGCCAAACCCAACATAACGGTATTTCACATTATAATTATAGCATTAATCATCTATAAACTGCTAACTTCCTATCCTATCGCGTTGTTTTGTTTTGGTGACAACATGGCCGGTGTAAGTCACGTGATTGAAACCGAGTTGGCCAAAGTGAGCTCAGTCAAAGGGCACTGCCTACCGTGTCGCACATGTGTTTTTTTGCTCTGGACAATCTTGCGTAGTTTCGGGATTGTTAAAATTATTTTATGGTACGAGTTTTTCGTTATAATGTATACACAGTATTCACATATTATTGAAAGAACAGAGTCTAGACATGGTTATTAGAAGTGTAGGCCTACCCTAGTTCTAGATCTAGGCCCTAGTTGGAAGGCCCAGCCTCCGTCTATCTCGGCCTAGGCCTAGTAGGCACTAAACTAGGCTAGGCCTACCTACTAAAGGGTAGGAGTCGTAGGCGTAGTAGTAGGCCTAGGCAGGAAAAAACCACGGATGGAGGCCTAAAATCCAGGAAGATTTGGTTGGCTGCATTTTTTACACCACTGAACCACTTACATAACTATGTGCAACATTTCCAGACTTCTTTTAGTCTTCAAATATTTGTAGGCCAGATCCAGATTGTGTTGTTAAGCTGTGGCGCAGAGAATATATCTTTTGTGCAAAAATTTGGTCTAGAAATCGGTCAGAAATAAGGGCCGATTTCCGTACGGAGAATTTGCTTAGACACATTCGGAACATATGGCCCCTATGCATATAAAATTATGAAGCTTAATTTTTGGTCCATCCATTGCTGTACGTCAGTTTTAGTATGGTAATAATACACTATGACTATAAAATGATAATTTTTTCACCAAAACAAATTTAACAATTGTTGATGCTACTCCAAACAGGCTTCTGTAGTAGTTTACTTGGTGCCATTGTTTGGTTATTCAGTGCAGTCTGGTCCGGGCATTGAACCTTTACTGTAAACAAGATGATAGCTAAATGTACAGTAGGTCCCATGCCTTTGTCTACTGTATGTTCTGTGAAATGAGTTAGGTGAAAAGGTGCCAGGTTGAAAACAGCTTGGTATAAAAAATTACACAGGCTCTGTTATTATCATAAATAATGTTACTTGCTTACAACAATTGAATACTGAACATACCATAATTTCATTTCCAGAGAGTTTAGTGATATTATAAAATATTAAGCATGGTACGAAAGAAAGTAGATAACCGAATTCGAGTCCTCATTGAAAATGGGATAGCTCTTGGGCACCGAAGTATGTTTGTGGTGGTCGGAGATAAGGGAAAAGATCAGGTAGGTTATTTTACTGCATATCTGTTACACCTTACAAATTTAAAGAATAAAATTTAAGGTACCACCAATGGCGGATTCAGGAATCTATAAAAGAGGGTAGCCAGGGAGAGACTTCGACAGATGGTCTATCCCTGGAACAGGATTTGCGACAAGTGACTGGTTTGGCTTGTCTTTGCCACATACGATGGTAAGCTGATTCTACTATTACTGTACTACAGTGATTAGTTTAAACCATCAAGCAAATTAGGCACTGGAATTTTGTGTTCTTTTCATGTGATTGTTATACCATGGAGGTATTATTGAGAAGGAGATCACTCGAAAAAGCTATGCACACGCAGCTCTATGCAAATGAACCAAGATCAAAGCTGCCGCAGCGCGTAAAGAACGTTTGCGCGATGCCCTTGAAGTCCGATGTGTTCCCCGCCATCAAATTTTCAGCAGGCATAGTTTACCAAAAAATTGAACATGGCAAAATGGAGAGCACCTTCTTTTCTCGATGCGCACTACACACAGTCAATCACTATGGCTGCGCAATCGTTTCCATTTTGAAGCTGATACATTTATCTCTCATAAAATATCAAACATATTAATATTTCCCACCAAAAAAAGTTTCTAATTTAATGAAACATTTACATGACCTTTAAAAGTATAGTATATTTAAACTTCAATTTTCATAAATTGGCAAAAATTCGCTAATTCTAATTTTAACAGATATTAATTAATAAATGATTGCGGATTATAATAAACTAAGTCATTTTAGGGTTAAACGAGGGTTAACTATTTGAAAATAAATCCAAAATCTGAGTATTTTTCAGTTTTACGCTGACTAAGCTGTATAGTCGAACCAATCAATCTTTAGACAGAATTGTAATGAACACAGAAGTAATTTTAACATGAATATTTTACGGAATCCGTTCCTGAAATATACAAATAATAACATACTTAAAGTCCGAAAAAATCTAATCAGGGGAACATTGTTCATTATAAAGATATTTAATGGGTTAAAATC
>NW_022743789.1:0-1520 GCF_011630105.1 Anneissia japonica | reverse complement strand
ATTAGTGTACTTGCCATTGTTAAGATGGTGGGAGGGGATATAAATTCCTAACGTCCCAGACCTAGGCATCTAAAAAACCTATCAATGGATCTATATAAAACTTTCCATATAGTTTTTCATATTCCAATGAAAGAATAACTAAATTTTATTGACAATCTGAAGTAAGGTGTGGATATGAGGACCATTCAAAGGAAAACGCCCATATAGACCAAAAACTGATTCGCTGATCTAAATTATTTTTTTAGAAAAGCTTAAACAAGTTACAAGGAAGATATTATATATATATATATATTTTTCGTGACGATCCAGAATCGAGTGTTACTATAATTATTTCCCGTTGTATCACGTGATATATCGGCTGGCCTCCAAAGTCCCAGATGGTCAAAACGAAATCGTTGCCAGGCTCTAGCATTCCAGATGTGGCTTGTCTTGACAACTTGGTAGTGACATTTTGGGAACCTCCTTCATTGATGGCATCTGTAAGTCGACTATTCGCTTCTCTTTCAACGTTACCGGCAATTTCAGATGATGATTGCCCTTTTTTGAAAAAAAGAAAAATATAAAGGAGCATTATGCCAGGGGAGGATTTAGGGGGTGGGGCGGCCCCGCATTCCCCCACTTTTGGACATCTCTGGATCCACCCCTGTTATGGTAATCGTGTGTGTTCGTGTACAAATAATTTAACTTTCAAAAATTGGAGGTTTACCTTGCTCATCTTCTTGAGAGAACACATTCTTAAAATAAATGAATATAAGCTGAATTATAAATTTATCATTACTTATTAGTTTTGATTAAATTTCATCAAAATCAAAATCTGCTTTACGTTGTTTACAAATATGGTTACAATTACAAAAAAACCCCTTTTTTTGTCAAAATGGTCTAATTGATACATCAATCAGATTAATGTTCAATTGATTATTTAAATATTCAATAATTGAGTTTGATTCCGAATATTAACAATTTTAACCCTTTTTCTCATATATGCACGCATATATTTGCGCTTAGCTCGATTACAATAACGTTTCGAAATCAGGTTTAAGGTGAATTAGACGTAATCATGACTACGTTATTACTGTAGCCATATTATTATATAGATACACGATTTGTTCAGAATAAATCACAAAATTATTAACGCACGTTTGGTATCGGAATTAGAACCATGAGTACAGACTAAATAAGATCAATTACAAGTCTATATGAAGAAACTATGATTTACTAATAAAAAAAAAACATATTTCAACTATAAATTTATGATACACTAATTTCTCCGCCTCGAGAGAAGCTCCGTAAACGGTTTTTTGATGAACGTTTGATAAACCTCACTTTTATCATCATCTCGAGTGTCAGAAATCATGCGTAATTATCTACTATTATTAATAAGTGGGCCTATCCTATCCCTTATCATCATAATCTCACCTTCTGTCTTGTTGCTTCCATTTTATTTTCATTTTCTTCCTCAGACACTGATTCATACATCCAATCCAATGGATCTATAATATATCCATATTTCATATATCCAT
>NW_022743788.1:0-525 GCF_011630105.1 Anneissia japonica | reverse complement strand
ACATTGTCCAAACGGCTCTTTGGTGTTCAGTCATGCCCATAGGCGTAGATCCCGGGGGATGGGGGATATATTCCCCCCTCCCAATATTTGACAAGGATATATGGTCCATTGTATCATCCCCCCCCCCAATATTTTGAATATGTATGGGAAAAAATGGAGCTTTACACACTTCAAAAGACTGTCACAGAAATAATTTGCACTGTCTTATGCGCTTACAAAGATGAAAATTAGCATAATGTATTATTGTTGATAACAAAAATTATTTTTTCTTTCCTTAGATGTTAGATGTGCTTGCAAAGAGAGCCACATTTCACACTGAAGGGTGTGTACGACATCAGTAATGTTATGTCAATTCCAAGAAATTTTAAGGTTATATCGATTGATGAGGAATTTATTGATTAGGCCTATAATAGCAAATTGCATCAATTTATTTTGCAAAAACAAGGTTTCCAGCTTCAGAGGGGGCACATCCCCTTTCCGCACAAGGGCACACATTGGCGCTAACACCAGGCGCGTAACAGGGGT
>NW_022743787.1:1712-3255 GCF_011630105.1 Anneissia japonica | reverse complement strand
TCGTTGCCTAATCGTGATGGGCCAAGATTTCGTCTCTCCAGAGCCCACCCTTTCGTTGCCTAGTCATGATGGTTCTGAAGAAATTAATCTACTTGTTGCGGATTCAAAGGTTCGTCGCTCCCCAGCGAACTACTTGCCGTAAGCTTTCCTTGACAAAAAATACTCGCCGTCAGCTTTCCTTGACACTGTAGGAGCGGAAAGAAAAAGGACCGTCCAAGACCCTCCCGACCCCGTGCCCAAGCTCTCACGCAAAAAGAGCGAGGGGACCCTGCCCGATATATTGCCCAAGCTCTTACGCAAAAGAGCGAGGGGACCCTGTCCGAGTAATTGCCCAAGCTCTCACGCAAAAGAGCGAGGGGACCCTGTCCGAGTAATTGCCCAAGCTCTCACGCAAAAGAGCTAGGGGACCCTGTCCGAACAGTCTTCCGTCAGTCCGGCGATTCTTGTCCAACCTGTGAAGATATAATAAAGACAACATAAATTTTGTTCTGCGAAAGAGAGTCGTCATCCGTGAGTCCGGCGATCTTAGACGTACCTGTGAAGACAACATACAATTTTCGTTTGAACACGTAAAAAAAATAAAAGACAAAACACAATTTTTCTTTTCTGTCCTAGAGGGTTCCTGTTACCAAAAACCTTTCAATATATACTTTTCGCGTCGTAGATTTTTTTATCGCGTCGTATAATTTCTTCGCGTCGTAGATTTGTTATCGCGTTGTAGATTTCCTTTGCGTTGTAAATCTGTTACCGCGTCGAAGATTTTCTTCTCATCGTGTTTCATTTTTTTTTAACTTTTCGCGTCGTCGTCTATGTTTTCGCGAATACTTAATTACCTACACCTCGAATTAGGGAACCCTCGCCGCACAATACTTACAGTCTACACTTACCTTAAACCCTAACTTTTGCTAGTTACGGTTATACTAAACTTAAAAACTACTCTTACCTTAACTACCATTCCTTACGTTCGTGCACGGAGGAATGGTCGAAGTCCAGTCGGTCAGCAAACGACTGACAGCTTCAACTCTGACTGCTCGTCGAGACCTCTAGGATCCGCACGACGCACCGTTCTCTCCCAACAGCAACTCCGACCGTCCTCCGTGAAACTTGCGTAAGGAATGAACGATTTTCTAACACCGACTCCCATTTATAGATTTCGGTGCATCGTACCACACTAACTCGGGACTTTGATTGGTCAAACAAATCACGCCATCCAAACTCTCGATGCCGATTGGCCAACATCTTGGCTCCAAAATCGGTAGACCGGAACGCTGGCATCCGGCGCCCACCGTTGCAAGCCGGCGTCGGTCGAGGTTGGTTGGCGGGTCGCGGACGCGAGTGTGTACTCGACATCCGTCCGTGTACTCCACGTCCGTGTACTCCACGTCCGTCAGTCTACTCGACGTCCGCGAACGTCTAGTACGCGTACACGAGGTCGGTTGGAGGGTCGCGGACGCTAGTGTGTACTCGACATCCGTCCTTGTACTCCACGTCCGTCCGTCTACTCGACGTCCGCGAACGTCGAGTACGCGTACACGAGTTCGGT
>NW_022743787.1:952-1404 GCF_011630105.1 Anneissia japonica | reverse complement strand
AGATGTGTATAAGAGCTCGACATTAGTCCGTGTACTCGACGTCCGTCTACTCGACGTCCGCGCACAGAAAAGTCGAAATTTTCGAAAATTTTTCTAAGTCCAGCTTTTCGAAAATTTTTCTAAGTCCAGCTTTTTGAAAATTTGTCTAAGTCCAGTAAAGTCGAAATTTTTTCTAAGTCCAGAAAAGACGACATTTTTTCTAAGTCCAGATTTTCGAAAACCGTTCGGGTCGCATTGCCAACGAGAACATGTGTCGTACGTCGTTTTGTCGTTCGTTCGCAGTCTCGGTCGATCGATTTCTTTGCCGTCGTAGTCGATCTCCGTCCGTGGTCGTTGTCGACGTGTACACCTGACTGAAGGTCTGTACCACGGCTCATTTATTTGGATGCAAGTAGGCACCCCTAATATATATTTATGTCATCATATCAAAATAAAATAGAAAAAGAGATAAA
>NW_022743787.1:0-857 GCF_011630105.1 Anneissia japonica | reverse complement strand
CGGCAACCGGGCACCGTTTGCAAAAGGGAGTCACAGGAGACATAAAAAATAAGCAAAAAGAAAACAAAATATTTAGTTTCCTTCGTCTTTTATTTATTTAACATAGTATGTTGTCTTATTTATCTGCTTACTAAACTTTTACACTTCTCTAATACAAAAGAATTGTCCGTTTTGGTCGATGCGACGTACGTCCAAACGATCGTTATCCATTCTCTTCATGTTGGGCTCGAACCTGGCCAATACCAAAACGTGCACAGGATCGATAAGATAATTTTCTCCTCTGAAATTTATCGAACGATCCTTCAGATCGTTAATCAACTTGTAATTGAAAAACGAAGAGCCGTTCAGTTGTTTGCGGGAAAGATCAAACACGACGATCCCAGTTTCATTGCGATGCTTGCGAAAGACTCGTGCGAAAAGCCGGTAACTTGAACTGTTATGTATACGGCCGTTCATGACTGCTAGTACGTACTGTGTAAAGAAAGTCTTCCCGGCTCCGCCATATTCATCCACAACCCAGTAAATTTTTCGGTCGTGCACAGGGCCGGCCAACACCTTTTTCAAGCTCTCCTGCCACGGCCTCAACGCACACCGTTCGTGTCCGTTTATCTGAATCTCCAATTCTCGACGGTTTCCAACAGTCCTCATCAAGTTCGAAATGGTTTCGGGGAGACAATCGAAAGTCTGAACGCTCTCGCTTTTTTTCGTACCTTCGTTGTTCTCAAGATCTATCGTGATATTTTTCACGGTGAAACCGTCGAAAGAAAAGATGTGGGAATGTTGTCTAATTCTCTTCTCCTTTCGTTTAAGCAGCCTCTTCTGCCTCATTTTCTGGATACGTTTTATTTTCTTATCTT
>NW_022743786.1:0-911 GCF_011630105.1 Anneissia japonica | reverse complement strand
CCCGGGTCCGGAGACTGACCACCAGACTCGAGTAAAGAAAGCTGTGTCTTGTTTATACTTCAATGGCAGAAGTATTGTAAATAAACTTGTGGATTTTCTTCTCGAAAACGGAGAAGTTACAAGTTGTTCTCTTAACAGAAACATGGATGGATTCTTCAGTACTGGATTCCGAAATAGTTGGAACTGATTTTACGTTATTTAGGCGGGATAGAAACAGGCATGGAGGGGGTGTTGCCATTGCTGCGTCTAATGATCTTCATCCTTGTATAGCCGATGAGTTTTCCCATCCTAATATTGAATTGATCTGGATAGAAATCAATCACGATAATGGCAAATCACTATATAGGCCACCCAACTCTCGAACTGATTTTTACGATAAGTTACAAATCTGTATTGACAATATATTCTATCATATGCATAGATATCATAGTATAATTTTAGTAGGTGACCTAAATATCAATTATGATTCATACTCTCCTCCTCTGTGTCGGCTAAAGTCAATAGTTGATATTCTTGACTTTTCCCAACATGTCACGTTCACAACACGATCCGTGAATAATCCATTTAATGAAACCTGTAATAATATTATAGATCATCTTTATTGTAATAGGCCAGAAGTGATAGATAATGTTGTTTCCCATCCTGCTCTTCCTGGTTGTGATCACCTAGGTATTGCATTTACTTATAAGTGTAATTCAAAATGCATTCCTTTTCCCATACTGGTACATTTTTTCAATATTCTAAAACAAATGTTAATGATTTCTTAGAAATTTTCTCTCGTACCAGTTGGGATACCTGTTTCGAACATAATGGTATTGATACAATTTGGTGCAATATTCGGTCTAGGTTTCTAGATAACATTTATAAAGTAATTCCACAGCGCAAAGCAAAACGAAAACCAAAAAAGCCGT
>NW_022743785.1:0-970 GCF_011630105.1 Anneissia japonica | reverse complement strand
AACGTAACAGTAAAGAAACTCCAATACGTAAGATGTTGACTTTCGAAACACTAAAATTTATTAGGCGAATATTTAGGCTACTCCTGTAGTCTTTGTCAACGCTTGACATAAAATGAACATATTGAGAAATTATCTTAGCAATATACAATTTGAGAAACAATATGGTAATTAAGTCAAAGCAAGTCGGCATACTTCTATAAAGGGTTAATGATAATGTACAAATAAACAGTGATAAGGGTGAACAATGAATGAGCAAGTGGTGGACTGTGGGAAAGCATTACTATAGTTAATGCATGGGGGAATTAATTCATCCATGGCTAATGGATAAGCTAAACATAAGGCATAACTAAAATCAAGAACAGGAGGCGGCTATGAAAAAAAAAATTATATATGTATATAAAATTATACAAAGCAATATTGTAAATTAAATAAATGTGGGTATATAAAAGTATTGAAAGGCAAATAGAACATAGTTGTAATGATGGAAACAAGAAGCCAAAATGATATAGGCCTATGTAGTATTGTATAAGGCATAAAATATATATAGATATAGTGCATCTTGAAAAAATGAAACAGATAAGTTCTACAATAGTATAAGCTAGAGTGAAAATACCAACAATAATATATAATGAATAGGCCTAACAGAATAATAATAATAAAACCAGAATAAATAGAAATAAAATTATAATTAAAAGTGACCGAAAACTAAGAGAAGAATATTTAGCGGCAGAAGGAAAATTCACTGTTGAATCCCAAGTCTTTATTGAGGCCGTGAGTGTGTGTTTTGAGTTTTAAAATCCATTTCAGTTGTTCTCGTTGTCTGTGTTCAGTAGAGCGGAAATTACTGGCTATGAGAGTCACTTTGAGATGGTGAATATTGTGGTGGGGGAAGTTAAAGTGTTCCACTACAGGGAAACCAGGGGTGTTATTGCGGATGGAATGTTTATGGTTATTAAATCGTAGGCGGAAT
>NW_022743784.1:0-663 GCF_011630105.1 Anneissia japonica | reverse complement strand
TCTATGTCATTAACTTATTAAATTATTTACTGCCTTTGACTGGCCATCTACATGATCACACAGTAGCACACTTTGACGTTTAATAATTATTCATTGTAGTTCCACATTTATAGTGGAATTAAAGGCCGTTTATTTCCCTTTTATGTCTCTTGAAACATAACTTATGAAATTAAAGACTATTCAGAGGGTTTAATATGCCTTTGATATAATTACTCATCAATAGCTTGCAAAACATATAAGAGGGTCTACTACACGTCTATGTCATTAACTTATTAAATTATTTACTGCCTTTGACTGGCCATCTACAGGAGACAATGTTTTAATTAACAAGAGACAAAAGAAAACTCTAATGCAGCAACATTCTTAGACGAACAGCCTCCCCTTAGAAGTAGTAGATGTCCTCAACCAGGGGCCACATTTATCAAACTAGAAATTACCTTAAATTCGTATTCTTTTTGAGAGGACTTACGCTTTCATTCAGGAACTTCAGGTTTGGTTCCGCTTCTTTGGATAGTGCCAGACCACCATTCTGCCTGTCATTTCCCTCCCTTTTTTATGATTCTGCATAATGTGACTCTAGAGATTGTCTTTCGACCTAAAACTGGCGCCGCAATCGGTACAGTACAACTTTGAGCGAATTGGTGCCTTGCCCGGGCTTGTTCA
>NW_022743783.1:0-1211 GCF_011630105.1 Anneissia japonica | reverse complement strand
AAGGCCGAATAACAAATGCGCCGAACGGAAAAGAGCCACCAAAGGCAGTAACGGCGTTCCATAGTAAACAACATAATATCAAACATTTTCTCCCAGTCTAGAGTCTGGCTTAACATTCATAGTAAGCCTATCGTACAAGCTAACCCTTTAGTCGGGTAAGCCTGGTCTTATTGCGGTTTTTGTTATTATTTTGTACTTAATAAGTTACCTAGCGCCAATAGCGTAGGCTGTACTAGGCCTATATCACGTTATTGCACGATCTACCACTACACAAGCACAAGAACACTAAGAGGACGGTCACACGTCAATACCTACCGGACGTCTACCTGCTTCAGGCTAACTTCAGCCAGTCCAGTAGCGGTGTCCAGAAGGGAGTATACCAATAATGTACAAAAAATAGCACAACTTCTCTTAAAACATTGATACATAAAAAAATACTACGTCTTTTCTGCATGTGTGTATGTACTTCACATGTGTGTTTACAAATGAATTTCAATTTTTTTTAAGTTCCACTGTATACGGCAACTGACTTCTCTCTGCGAGAAGTTAGAACAACTTAACTTAAAATAGATGGCGCTCTTTTGATTTACTTAAACCACTGGCTTCCAAGGCACAGTAAATTATTTGTAAATCATGGAGAAAATATATTTGTGTATTTAGTGTATGTGTTTGTTAGCAACCTCCTGCCTACAGTTTTAAGTCTACATAAGTCAGATTATTTCTGATATTGGATAAAGATTCCGTTTTACCTTTGTTACAATCCGAACAGTGGCGGCGCTAGCGGGGGATCCAGAGAGAAAAGCCCCCCGGTCGGGAACTCTTGACCCTCCCACTTTGAACACCCACTTTGACCCCCCTGTCGGGAAATTTCCATCAAGGCCGTCGGAGGAGAAAATTTCGAGCGCCGAATATACCATTCAAGCATGTCTTAATAAGCTGTCAACGTTTTAGGGATTAAAAACTGTTTAATTTAGTGAAAGCAGTGCTACCATATGTGCGATTACTATCATACGGGTTGCAGTGGTGCATCAGCTTTTCCCCAACAGGGGGTTAGTACCCCGACAGCTGGACTAGTACCCCCGATATCGTTTTTAAATACAGAATCCCATAATTAACACAACATTTTATTATCTTTTGATTAAAAAAAATTCCCCGACAAATTTAATTACTCCCCGACAAATTAATTTTTCCCCGACCGGTGAGAGGGGGAG
>NW_022743781.1:0-843 GCF_011630105.1 Anneissia japonica | reverse complement strand
TATTTTTTGATTGTTTTTCTTCAGTCTGATGCTCCTTATAACAAAAGGATCAAGTTCGACGACGAAGACGACGACGACGCAAGCACCTCCCGAACTGTTGGCGTCGGCGACGAACGAAGAGAAGCTGAGACCGCAGACGGTAAGGGAAACCTAACGGAATCCTTTCCCGAGGACTCTCAACTTCCCGTCGACGACGAACGAACAGCCGGAGAAGGAAACCTCGCCGACTACTTTCCGGAGGATTCTCAGCTTCCAGTCGAATCGTCGGACGAACAGGATATTTCCGACCAAGACACGGTCGTGTACGGAGACGAAGAACTGGAACAGCAACTGGACGACTGGCTGTTCTCGAAAATGTTGAAGTACAACCCGTCTTCGGAATAGAATTTAAAAAAAACACGAAATCTTATATTCTGTTTTGTCTTCAATAAAGTCTTTATTACAAAAAACAATATAAAGTTGTTATTGTGCATATTTGTCTTCATTCGAAATCAGTCTATTATCAGTAGGTAATGCAAAAGGAAATTATGCAGAGAACCGCTACTTTTCCAAAATTTGAAGACGAGGAAGACAGGGTGAAAACCTTTCGCAACTGGCCGCACGACAGACCCGACGGAAGGTCGATGTCGGAAGCGGGTTTCTTCTACGGGGGTTTCGAAGATAACGCCAGGTGTTTCTTCTGCGGAGTTTTGCTGTGCCGATGGGAGCCGGATGACCTTCCTCTTTCTGAACACGCCGAACACGGGAGTTCGTGCTTGTGGTTGCGGCGCAAGACGAGGGAAACCCTGATTTCCAAGATCAATTTTGCCTCCGAATTCGGATTCGACAGCGACGTGATCGCAA
>NW_022743780.1:0-590 GCF_011630105.1 Anneissia japonica | reverse complement strand
GATAGCTTATGAATTAACTATTCCTTTTCCTTAAAATATTTCTTTATTGTTTTTATGCATGGCCTGTAATGTTTGGAACAATAGTCTAGGCAATTCATCTATTTTTAGCCTACTTGCCTACCTACCGTACTTTATCGTTAAAACGTAGGCCTACTCTTTATACCAACTTCACTGTTGCCTGTTACAACTTACTCAGGCCAAGCTAACCATTGCATTGTTTCCTGTGTAAATATGCAATTAAATATATTTACACAACACAATGAATGAATCATAATACATAGCGAGAATATAACTATATAAATAAAATTAAGACCGTATTTCGATAGGAATTTTTAAGCACAACTGAGTAAATGTACTACAGTAAGTACACGCCATTCACGTATTTCTTGTTTTTATGAAGGCCTATGATATTTATCAGTATTATAAAAGTACAAACACGGTTAAAAAATATTCTGGTCATAGCTTTTATTTCAAAACTACAAAATAAATACAGTACTGTATGTTAGGTTTAAAAACTTCATTTCGTTTTTCAGTTGATTACTGAAGCGACCTTGCTGATAGCAGACGTTCCCAGTTCAATTGTAGCCGTA
>NW_022743779.1:0-656 GCF_011630105.1 Anneissia japonica | reverse complement strand
TGTGACAGTCTTTTGAAGTGTGTAAAGCTCCATTTTATCCCATACATAGTCAAAATATTGGGGGGATGATTCAATGGATCATCCCCCCTTGTCAAATATTGGGGGGGATACAGTATATCCCCTCCATCCCCCCCGGGATCTACGCCTATGCAACACACAGTGACAATATAATGTGGACATAATGAAAGCCAAACTCATTGATGCTAACGAATTTCATTGGGGATTTTCGAAATTGGAATGTGGAAAACGGAGGTAATTTTACTGACACAGGAACCAGACCACATCAGCCCAGATTGAGTCGGGCTAAGTACAAAATGATATAGCTATGGTAACAATAAAATGCCAAACATTGCAATCTCATACTTTCCGTATTGAAAAAATGTATAGAAGGGAGTAGGGGGATAAATCTTTCTTTGAATTCGCCTCTGAAATATTTATTACACCAAAGACATTTATTAGACAGGCCGCAAAAAAAAAAAAATAAAATAAATAAAAAAATAAAAAAAAAATAAAAAAAATAAAAAAAACACTAATGCCAGTAAAAAAAGAAAAGTATCCGAGATGGGGTAATATCCCAATTAAAAAACGACTGAGATGTCAATGAAATTATCTACTGAGTAGCAGTTGCACGGATCCAGGAATTTAAAATAGAGGGG
>NW_022743778.1:0-795 GCF_011630105.1 Anneissia japonica | reverse complement strand
TTTCATACATAATGAAAAACATACATGATGGAACCAGTAGTTCGAAACAGATTGTTTACCACCTCCCGATGCTACAATGTAGCTTGCAACAATAAAATCCTGATAATTTTTTTGAAAATGTTGTAGTTAGGTTTTTTTTTTTTTTAAAAAAAGGAATCCAAACCCCTCGTAACCCCATCCCGTCCCTTTTTCATCCACACCCTGACAAAACACTCTCTATATCAAGGCTTGACGAAAAAAAAACTTCTTATGTCTACTAAATTCATCAGAACAACGGGGATGCCATAATAAATACATAGATGCTTTAGCTTTATAAGGGTATAACCAATTTTCCCCGGGGTATCACTAATTAACCCCCTGGGGTATCGACTTAAAAATATAAGATCTCTGTTCCCCAACCTATTTCCAGCAAACCGTAGAAAATTTCATCGCAATAGCTCAATGGGAACTGTGTTGTTGCTAAGGAGTTTCTTTGACTGCTGCTATAATTTTTCTTCAATTTCTTCAGTACTTTTAAAGCCCTTTTGCTCAAAACTTCATAGGCCAGTTTATAGAGAATAATTATAATTCAAAAATAGCTTAACTTTACACATAATTTTCTGATTAAGGTCAATGACCCCTTATTATAAAGTTAATGATGTGCTCTATTCATTTACATTAAAAATACATTTTGATAGAGTACGAGTTTACAGCCCTTTTGTGGTCTTGGGTCACACATATATTATATATTATATTATATTATATTATATATTATGTTATATTATATATTATATTATATTATATATTATATATATA
>NW_022743777.1:0-561 GCF_011630105.1 Anneissia japonica | reverse complement strand
TAGTGAATTTTCATAGTGTGATATAACCATGTAAACATGAAAAAGTTGTATTTTACTCGTAAAAAGATAAAATTGACAGTTTTGAAAAACTCCCTATGACTTTACTTAGATGAAAGCAGTCAACTTGATACTTCTTGCAGTATTTACCTATTGTTAACTAAATTAGATAGTAAAATTAGATAGCAAGCGATTTAATATACCCCCCCCCCCTACAAAAGCGCCGTTTTTTAATTAAGGTATACGATAAAATCATTCCTGCAGCCATTGGGTGCCAAATGTAAAAACAAGTACACTCGATTTCCAGTGTCATATCTAGGAGTGAATAGGGGAGGGAGATCATTGGTGGATCTGGAGGGGTCAGGGTCCTGACCACAACCCCTTGGACAAAAACATTAAATAAATAAATATTTAAAAAATAATTCTAGACTTACTTTTCCAGGACCCGTAACCTGATTATTGAATTTTGTGTTACAATTGGACAATTAAATGTCGGAAATGCTCAATCAAAATTTTGATGGGGGATGACCCCGTTTCAAAAAAAAAAAAAAAAAAAAAAAAAAA
>NW_022743776.1:0-555 GCF_011630105.1 Anneissia japonica | reverse complement strand
CGTCAATCGTCGGTCCTGACTATGGCCTGTCACATAAGGTACACCAAATTACCTTGTCAACTTTTATTTTTTGATACATCTATATTTATTTACTCAGTCCTAAGTTGTTTCTTACAACCAAGCTCCAAAGAATTCAAAATGCTATTCTGCTAGGTTCACCAAAAATAACCGTTATCTCTCCTGCTTGACAACCTTGAGTCAAAATAGAAGATGGTGCTCCGTCTTGAGAGCTTAAACACTGCTCTCCACTACATATCTGTCAGTCTCTGAGTCCTTCAACTATAAGGTCTTAGATTTGCTGACAAGCGCGTCATTAAATCTAATAATGAATGAGGCTGTTTTTTTTTTCAAATGAAATACCAATCTATATCTTAGAACGGAATAATAGTACACTAATATAATTTGGCCAGTTAAAATCTGAAGTAAAAATATATTTCAGTTTATTTATATATTTATCTATTCACTCATTTATTGTTAATTTCAAGAATCTTTCGTTTTTGTCCACCAAACATGCATTTGATTAAGATTGAATAACCTTTTGGTCAGTTGGCTATC
>NW_022743775.1:0-893 GCF_011630105.1 Anneissia japonica | reverse complement strand
GGGGGGGGGGGCATCACATGAGTGGTTGGATTTATTCGGTGTAAACACCAAGGATAGCCCACGAAAGTCTAGAAGAAGACTTATTTCCAGTGGGTCCTTCTGGTGGTTACAGTACACCGGGAGACAATCCCCTACTCTTTGCCGAAGTGTGTACTGCGTTCTTTAACGTGCACATGGCCATAAATGCACACGGGACCAAACGGCTTAAACGTCTCATCCGAAAGACGGTGCGCTATTGTAACTTGTATTTCAGCCTTCTAGCTGAAACACAAGGAGAGGCAGCGATGGGAATTGAACCGGGGACCTAGAGATCTCCACGGTTCAGCGCGCACACAGTGGCTACCACCAGATTAGCCGACTGAGCTAAGCTGCTCTCTAATGAAGTCCAGTATGCGAGCGAAGAGAGCATCTAGGCTTGGGGTCAGGGGCCGCGAAGGGCATAATAGACTTCATATAGGCTTCTTAGAGGCTTCATAGACTTCATAATTGTTGTAATTTCGAGTGGCGGATCCAGGAATTCAAAATAGAGGGTCCCGGGAGGGAGAAAATTTCACAAATGGAGGATGTATACCACCTCAGCCCCACCATGGTTAGGGCCGATGTAAGAAAATTTAGGATTATGGCACCGGAATCATGGCCGGAAATTGCACTTATTGTACATAAAATTTTAAAATAATTTTCTTTATATCTCCATTTTCTAAAAATATTTCAAACAATTTAGGGGTCTTGATCCCCCCTTGAATCCGCCACTGGGCACTTTCGCAGATGTATACCACCTCAGCCCCACCATGGTTGGGCCTGAGGTGAGAAATTGTGTGATTATTGCACCTCTAGATGGCCGGAAATTGCACAGCTCTCAGACTTAAAATTTGAATATTATAGTTTTCATTATA
>NW_022743774.1:0-2058 GCF_011630105.1 Anneissia japonica | reverse complement strand
ACTTTATTGACTGTATAAAGTATACATAAAAGCGAGAGTATTCCAGTGGATGCGATCTACAACCTGAATTTGCCTAGTAACGATGAATTCGTCGAGAAAATGGTAATATTTTATGAGAAATAGTCTGTATTTCTCATTTTTTTTATTCTTTTGCATAAACCTAAATTTCATGCCAATATTTTTCCATGATTTATAATAATTGGAGTAATGCAAATGCATATTTTCTATAAAAAAAAAAAAAAATCAGTTTTTAGTGAAATTTTGCCAGGAATGGGGCTTTAAGCTTACTTCAATTATTCATGATTATTTGATGAATCTTAATAACCATCCTAATCACTAAGTGCATTTTCACAAGCTGTGATCAAAGAAGTGTGACATTTCCAAGTTCCTCTATTTGAGTCAATGAATTAGTAATTACACTTCTGGCTCTAATTTCAACTGTATTCTCACGAGTTTAGCACAATAAATTCAGTCCTACATTGAAATTGTTTAATTTGTTGCGATACAGTGTTGACATTTACATCTATACTTAAGTTGTCACTCTATGTTGCATGACAAAACACAGATGTATCTCACCCAAGGACCAGGGGCGGCTCTAGGATATAATTTATGAGGGGTGGGGGCTAAGATGTCCGACTGAACGGGCTAAGTACTTATGGGTGTAACTATAACGCGCAGCGTTATCTGAGGGCGGAAGACCCGAGCCGGGGGTGGGTACGATCCACTCCTACCACAAGATTTTTTTTTTAAATTGGGGTCTTCTAGATGCTCTGCTTGACTGATCAGACCCAGACGAAGCGATAGCTGAGACAGATTTGGCTTGGCGTAGGCAGTACAGTACTGGGATGGGAAAACTAGGCCTATTGTTTTTTTTTGGTCCGACGAGCTTTGGCGAATGGGGGGGATTGACCAGACCGATGGGGGACTTAAGCTCCCTCTGCCCCGCTGGCGCCGCCGCCCCTGCCAAAGACAGAGGGAATGTGATTACCAGAATCAAACTAACAACCCATTTACCAAAACCTTACAATCTTAACAAAATTGGGCAGTGTGTATTTTGAATATTTTCAAATAGGAAGACAGAGCATTTTGCTTCCGTTAATCAAGGCAATTCAACAGCAGGATGCACATCTCGGGACATCAAAGGTTATAACTCTGGCATCGACATTCTAGGCGCACGTGCGTCCCTACACACTGAACGTCACAAAAACCATAGCAACCAGACCATAAACCGTCAGCGTACGTGACGAATTACCCACGCGCGTGTTAGTTGCCATGATAATCACGCGTCGTGCGGTGATTACAAAGGCCTAATGATATTTTGCACTAACATTAGAGTGAAATATATTCTTCATTTCAACATTAATTTTACCAAAATTGTGGTGAATTGGCATTCATGAGACTCACTTTGCAGAAAAAATTAATAAATGTTCTGTATATACTCAAATCTCAAATGTTCGTTTTCAGCACCTTATGCCAACATTGTCAAAATGACAGATTAATGTTACATAAGAACATGAAATTTTATAAAATTCGTAAATTTTAAATTGCTATAACTTTTCATTTTCTTGGTCAATTTTCACAAATCAAATTGCAGTTTATAGAAGCATTTAACAAGCTCGCGGTCAAAAAAAATCAGATGTAACAGACATTGCAAATTACCCAAAATTAATAAAATAAAAACTAACACCATAAAATGAATGGCACGCATAGACTAATAATTGATGGCTGTACACGCAACTAGTATCGGATTGTCGATGCCACAGTAAAGATCAAAGGACTGTACGCGCGCGCTATGTTCGAGAGCGGAGATGTGCGTCCTTCTGTTGAATTACCTTGCGTTAATGCACATATTGAAAGAAAGTAAATTCTGTATGTATATCGCCAGAGATTGCAGACTTTCGTTGATGATATACTGTATATCATTCTCACACACCCTCACTAACTCGCCACCGAGGAAGGACTAGTGTTGTCTGAAAGCTCTGGTTCTATTTCTGGCTGTTTAATTACGTTTACTTTTTAGATGTTGCTTATCAAATTTGTATATCAACTGAGATCCAT
>NW_022743773.1:319-609 GCF_011630105.1 Anneissia japonica | reverse complement strand
TATATAATGTACACTTATATATAAGTATATATACACACATAAACATATATATATATATATACATATATATGTATATATATACGTATATGTATATATATATCAATATATATGTATGTATATATATATGTATAAATATATATATATGTATATATATATGTATGTATATGTGTATATATATACGTATATATATACATATATGTATATACATTATAACATATATACATACTTTTATAAATACATATATATACTTATATATGTATATATATAAGTATGTATATATGTTATAATTA
>NW_022743773.1:0-189 GCF_011630105.1 Anneissia japonica | reverse complement strand
AATATATAGACATATATACGTATATATATATACATAATATACATACTTATATATCTACATATATACACATATATATACACACATATATATACATACTTATATATATACATATATATATGCATACACACATATATATATATATATACATATATACATATATACATACTTATATATATACATATATACACA
>NW_022743772.1:0-748 GCF_011630105.1 Anneissia japonica | reverse complement strand
AAAGTGTTTAAAAATAAGAACAAAGTAACAGTTTGAGCCTGAAATCAGCAACAACAAAAAATAAGTCTGAGCAAAATTTTACTGGTTCGTATAAAAGAAAGGGTGTATTTCACCGGCACTGTAACTGTATACTCTCTCATAATTATGATTTTAACTCTAATGACATTAATATGCTGGAATAAGTCACTTTAAATTATAGTAGTTTAGAAGTGAAGTCTTCGTAGTGAGTACGCAAACAAAGAATAATAAATGGTAGTCATCTTTTTCTGTACTAGTCTCCCATTCTGTCTCAAAACACTTTTCAGACGGTGAAAGACCCGTTACATATTAATAGGTCGTTACCCCTGGGTACAGATTAAGTAAATGTGCCCGCTTATAAGACCTATAACAGATACAGAAATAACTGAATAAAAATTGTAAACAAAATCGTGCTTGCAAAGATTTTAATTGGTGTATGAAATTGTTTTTGTTTATTGTTGCTGCTTATCCTGAGACCAAGAAGAAGAGTGGTTAGTCGAGTAGAGTGGGTAGGCCTATCTGATGCAGAAAACACCCCTTAAAAATAATAATAATAAATTTATATACCACAATGCATAAGAAGGAAAAGCCAGACTAAAGAAAAACGAGATCGATAAATAATGAAAATGAGTTACGAGTACAAGTTTTATGCATCGAATCTTCTATAATCAATTATTTATATTAATAATTTACAATTCCACTAATTATTTTAGTGATTACACGGTAATTA
>NW_022743771.1:0-3252 GCF_011630105.1 Anneissia japonica | reverse complement strand
AGTTAATGAGACACATTTTTGAATATTTAAAAACTGAGAAAAAAAAAAAGCTATATAATTTCATTTCCTCCAGAGCCTGCAGCTTAAACATAATCATCATCTTTATCAGAATCATCATTTTTAAACTTAATATTTTATTATTATTCTACCTTGCTATTGAGATGTATTAAGTCCTTAGGCTTGTGTGTCCCTCTGTACATGACAATCCTCGAATCGGTCGTAGGGGTGAACTTCAGCGGGTGACGACACCAATGCACTTCCAATCGAGATTTGAATATATTCAGTGTTTCAGACTCAATAATATTCTTTGGCAGATTGTTCCATGAATTAACAATGTAAATTGAAAAAAATTTCTAATGGACTCTTTAGTCTAGCAAAGCCTTTTACCAACTTCAATTTATGACCTCTTGTCCTCAAACTTTCTGCTACCTTAAAAAATTGGCTACTTTCAATATTATCATATTCTTTATAAATAACCTGAAAACTTGAATTAATGCAGACCTCAATCTTCTAAAATGTAGGGTTGGAATATTTAAAATGCGTAGACGTGATTCGTAGCTGTTCGATCGAAACACCCGAATCATTTGCGTCGCTTGTTGCTGGACTTTTTTCCAATTTGTCACAATCCTGATGAAAAGTATGTTGCCACACTGGACTACAATATTCTAGGGAGGCTCTGATTATCACTTCGTAAAGATGAAAATAGGATTTCCTATCCAAGTATTGAAAAGAACGTTTGATCAACCCAAATTTCTTATTAGCTTTAAAAGTTAAGTCCATTATTTTATTGACATTTTGCAAAATGTTCCTATCCTGGCCTATGCCCATAAAATATTGGAAATTTTGGTTCTTTCTTCCAAAGTGCATAACGTTACATTTATTATATTAAATGGCATTTGCCATAGCAAGGACCAATCATAAAACGTGTCAATATCGTTTTGTAATGCAATAGCGTATGTGAGATTGTTAACTATTCTAAAAAAATGTTAGTGTCTGCAAAGATTTTTACATGAGAGTCAATACCATCAGGGAGGTCATCTATAAAGATGTTAAATAACACGTTGGACCTAACACACTTCCCTGAGGAATACAACTAGAAACTGAAATGCTGGCAGATTTGACTCCATTTACTACAACACGTTGAGACCTGCCTGAAAGAAATGCTTCAATCTTAAATCTTCAAATCTCCTAACAAGTGTGTCCTTCGCTGGTCCAAGGGACACTGTCAAAGGCTTTTTTGAAGTCTAAGAATACACATTCAAAACTGTCATTATCGTCAATCCATATTGTCCACTTGTTGACCTCTAACAATTCTGTACAACAAGAGCGACCTGCTCTAGGGCCATGTTGATGACATGAAAACAAATTATTTTTTCTCCATACGATTCATTACTGCGTCTCAAACAAAGGACTCCATAGTCTTACACTCCATGAAGTTAGGCTTACCGGTCTATAGTTAAGCGGATCTCAACGAACGCTCTTCTTAAAGATTAGAACGACCTAAGCAAGACAACAACAACAGTAAAGAGGTAATAGAGCATTTTATCTCTTTGTGTTAATTTGTTTGAATTTTGTTTTAAAAATTATTGTAAAGTCAACCTAATGAAAGAGCATCACAACAAAAACAGTCAAAAGAAAACATCAAAAGTGACTTTGAATGGCATAGTAATTACTACAATTACATACTTAAAATCTCAATTCTGAATTGTGAATAATAGTAAATAAACACAAAGATACTAATGATTGATGAGGTTAACTAAATCCTACAAGGTATAATTGTGACCTCATAGCACAGTTGTTAGAGTATCTTAATAATAATATTAATTTTTTATTTGTCCTCATTCTAATTGGAAATTTGAACTGGGGCCCTGGGGACCAATGGCAGTGCAGTGTTAACCGACTTGACTACAGTACAACATATATATTTCACTTAAGGTGAGCTAACAAACACACACCATGTGATGCATGACCAAGCATGTCACTCTGTTCCGTCGCTCCATTACCGGAAGGATGCATTAATTATGTCATGTCATTATTGTATCAACTACTTTTTAAATCAAAGGTATCTCATAAAAGGTTTATGAATACTGAAATATATAATTATCCTTAGAAAATCATATAAAGAATTCATAGAGCTTTGGCAATGAATATTTGGTAATAAACCATGTCCATTTTGCATCACTCTGTATACTGAAGTTACTAATCATATTTCATAATTCTGATGAATCATTTTTTTAAGGTACATATTTTTGGAAATGTAGTAGTAGTAATAGTTTGGTAAGGCCTCATAAAGAAAATTATTAGTTTATCACCCCCTCCCTCATCACTTTTGGGGAAATTATGATTTTTTTTTTTCAATCAACTTATATTTTTATTTAAAACGGTTGTTTTTCCATCTTTTTTCACTTGAAAAGCTCAGGAATTCTTGCAAATATGTTTACTGGTACAACAAAAACATATTTTTAAAATATACCTAAAATTGATTCTTTTTCTATGGCTTTCTTTATATTGTCCCTAACCATTGATTTGCTCGTGAACATTGGTAAAATGGGGGCGGGGTTGGCAAAAAAAAAGACCCTCCCTCCCTCATCAGTTTTTATTCTTTGATAGGGTGATAAACTAATTTGTTTTATGAGGCCTAAGTGTTTGTTGGTAGAGAATATATTTTCTGTGCTACACCTGTTTAAAAGTTGAAATTATTGGAAATGTTGTTTATTAATTGTTTTCGTGACAGGAAATGAACCCATGACCCTGGGATAGCAAAGCAAGTATCTTTCTATCACCAGGAGTTTCAGCTTCACTAGATAATTTATTATTAATGATGATAATAATTTTAGAGTTGATTTTGATGCCATTTGCTGTACTAAATCTGTTTAAAAGTTTAAATTACTGTATTGGAAATGTCCTTTAATAACTGTTTCCGTGACAGGAATTGAATGCGTGACCCTGGGATAGCAAAGCAAGTATCTTTCTACCACCAGGAGTTTCAGCTTCACTAGATAATTATTATTAATGATAATAATAATTTTAGAGTTGATTTTGATGCCATTTGCTGTTTAAATTACTGTATTGAAAATGTCCTTTAATAACTGTTTCCGTGACAGGAACTGAACCCATGACCCTGGGATAGCAAAGCAAGTATCTTTCTACCAGGAGTTTCAGCTTCACTAATTATTTATTATTAATGATGATGATAATAATTTTAGAGTTGATTTTGATGCCATTTGCTGTGGACAATTTAGTGTGGCTAAG
>NW_022743770.1:0-1337 GCF_011630105.1 Anneissia japonica | reverse complement strand
TCTTTTAAACAAACCATTTAGGTAAGTCATCTTCTTAACATGATTTTTGTCTATCAAGTGTAAAGTTAAGTTTGTCCGCACCCGTTAGATTGGCTGCTCTGTAATATACCATTATCGTGTTTGACAGCATTTGAGAAAAAAAAAACATACAGCAGTTGTGTGGAAGAGTGTCATACTCCAGGCCATTCTTAAAAATATAAAATGCATATTGCGTGCAAGTCTCCAATACATACTTCACTCTATTTGCTTGAAAGGTTGCATAATAGACAAAATCGGTGACTGGGAAGCGTGGTCATGTGATGTATAGTGGGTCTAACTTGCAGTATAATCGGTGTAAAAGTATAAGAGAATGTAATATTATGGTTGTGAAAACAACCACCTACTGTTAACATGACAAATACGTGGCAAGGAAAGGCATTATGATTACTCAAAATATACTTATTCTAGTGTTCTCTAGCTTTTTAGGCTTTGGAATTTATGTGATCCTTTGCAAACCATGGCAATATTCTCAAGTTCAATTTCCAATCAATTTGGTATAGTTTACTGGCGTTCCAACCAAAATAATTTGGCATCAACAATGTGCCTTACAACGCATCACTGGCACAGTCTGTGTATATTTTATACCCACTAGAGAGGTCATGTGATCCGAGTAACTGATTACTGATTGTCTATTAGCTAATACTACCGTGTCTGGTCAATCTAGGAGAATTTTGCTTTGGAAAGGTGCTAGAGAGAATTTTACCTAAAAAGGCTCACTCCACATGCTCGGCTGGAGGTGACAATAACCTTACCCACATACTGTAGGCGGATCAGTGGGGAGGGGGTCCCAGACCTCTCCTTGAAAAAAAAAATAAAGAAAATAAATAAATAAATAAATCTATACCTACCTTTTCAGGACCTGTTAGCCGATTTTTTTTTGTTGTAATGGGAAATTAAAAGTCGGTAGTTATTTCCCGCAATCTAGAAATCAAAATTTTCCCGGGTTGGGAGGGGGGGAATTCTTGACCCTCCTTCCTCTTTGGGGTTCATCAATTCATGGAAAAAAGAATACGTATGAAACTACTAAATTTTTTTCTGTGTATAACAGTACACACTTAATAGGCCTTAAAGAATGAGAAACATTTACCTGACTGTTTACAAAAGTTGAAAACGTCGAATTTTGAAGAACTTAAAAGTCATTAAAAGACACTTCAGAAGTCAGGAAAACTTATTACTTGCCATCTAGGAATCTAAATTTTCCCGGGGGAGTACCCCGACCCCCGTTCTGCATTGTCTTTGCGGTTCATCGATAAATCGAAAAAGGAATAAGTCATGCAACACATTTTTTTTTTATGTAC
>NW_022743769.1:401-1154 GCF_011630105.1 Anneissia japonica | reverse complement strand
GTAATAAAAATTCGCCATAATTCATCAAATATCCGTGGCTTCCAGGGGGCCCTAGGCGGTCCCCTAGCCTCCAGCCAAGTGAGACTCGATTCGCTCCACTAGCCCCCCCCCCCGTCGGGGCCTTTAGCCCCTCCGTCGGGCAGGTCCTGGCGCCACCCCTGATCTAGCACTCAAATGTCCAAATACTACAAGCGATACGTCGATGATACTCTTGTATTTATGCACAATGCAGAATCCACCACCCAATTTCTGGAATTGCTCAACCATATTATTCATCCTGCCATAAGCTTCACTATATGGAAACTGCTGCGAACAATTCAATTCCTTTCCTAGAAATGCTAATTACTAAATATTATACCAAATTACACACACGCGTTGATAGGAAACCATATTGGACACCGGATTGTTGTCTACATTATAGACGTCATGTAGACAACAAGCACAACAAGACACTTATATTTACCATGTTGAATCGGGCCTACAAACTTTCATCATCTAGCCATTTATTCAATGAGGAATGTGACAACCTATGAAGGATTTTCAAACGTCTAGAATACCCGGACGACCTCATCACGTCTAATCGTCTAAAGACTGATAATACATGCAATAATTGTCAAGCTGACATCCGAATTATCCTACCCTTCAAAGACCAGAAACAGGGGCGGATACAGAATTTAGCAAAAGTGGGGGCGCCAAGGTACGAAGCACCGAGGGGCATGTGCGGATGCAGCCTGCCAGAAAAAAGTGGGGGGG
>NW_022743769.1:0-373 GCF_011630105.1 Anneissia japonica | reverse complement strand
TAATCTGTGAGCAAAGCGAGCAGCATTAGGCTGGGGCCAGGGGGAGCCACCTAGGACCCCCGGCGGGGTCCGGGGCAGAGCCCCTGGTGGGGGTCCAAGGGGGTGAAGACCCCTTGAAGCCCAGCACATTTGAGGAATATGAGGTTGTATTGAGTCGATTTTGACTATCTAGTATGGTAGTTTTCAGTAACAAATAAAAAAAAAATAGGTGTATGTCTTTTAAAAGAAATGTTAATATACAGGGTACCTGCAATATGCAACTATGACATGTGTCATTAAATTAGTAATAATTCATCTACTCACAACATTATATTTGACAACATGCAAAGGCTCATAAATGTACACCATTTCAAAAGAGAAATTTCACTTCTAG
>NW_022743768.1:0-597 GCF_011630105.1 Anneissia japonica | reverse complement strand
GAGACGACAATCTCGTAAGGAGCGTTGTTGACGAACTGGAGGAATTCCGGTCGCAACTGCCCCCTATCGGGACACCGACGGGAAACGACCCACCGAGACAGGACTGCTGTCATTACGAAGCGAACGTCTCGGCAATCTTGCTGAACGTCCTCTGCAAGTTCCCTTCCACACGTATGATGGGTGCGTCGATAGCGTTGGACAGATGTGTATAAGAGACAGAGAGAGTAACGCCGACTAAAAGCGTGGAAGCGGCCGAGAGATGTCGGTACGATCTTTCGGAAGCCAGCTATCGAAACCTGCTTCGGTTAGAAGAGAGGGTTCCAAGCCGGTCGCGTCCAGACCGCGAAGGCCCTCCATCCAATCTCCCGTACGCATTCAATTCGCAGGACTATCGCGAAATGGAAGAAACAATCGAAAGAGAAACCGCCAACGACGAGAACGACGCCTACGACGACGACGAGGCAGCGACGCCGACAAGAGATCTTCCACCTTACGTGAACGAGGAAAGTTCGCTATTGACGCCAAACGTGAAGTGGGTGGACGCGAACTGGAAGCAGTACACTTCTGGATTTCTTCGGGAAAACGAAAACGACGATC
>NW_022743767.1:0-849 GCF_011630105.1 Anneissia japonica | reverse complement strand
GTCGGTTTACCTGCTCTACCGGGGCGACCTTGTTATCGGAGACGTCAAGTTCGGAAACGAGAGCGCACACAAGAACGTGATCGTCGTCGAACGCGTGCACTCGATGGTGGACGATCCGAAGACGTTGTCATCCTTCGTCACGTCCGCGCTCAGGTTTTGCAAGTACAGGTCGAACAAAATCGAACTTCCGGTATTCAACAAAGACGAGCGGCAACGACTGGTCACGGTGTTCGGGGGCAGAGCTGTGGCGTCCGACGACGGGAAGCGATTGACGATGGACGTCGAAGAGCGCGTTCCCCTCATCATGCCGAGAGGCGAGAAGGACGCCGTTGCAACGAAACGTTCGGACAGTTACTTAGATTCTCGCGATCAGGACGTGTCGTTCTCAAAACGAGGTAGGACGGCACATCGAACGGACGTATTCGAGCCTTCGACCGACGAAGAAGAAGAAGAAGAACAAGATCGCACCCGGTATCAGTATTAGCAACGGTGAACTTCGTTCTCCTTCTCGTCCTCCGTTCATCCGATTAATTGCGATGGACGTCCTGCAGCCGCGGACGGTGATTTACCGTGACACGCCGGACGGCATATCGAAGCGAGGAGCGTTCTCGGTGGACGACAGGGGTACGTTCGGAGTGGTCAGGTCCGTGGAATCCGACGTGCGCGTGGTGGAGAAGAAGACGGAAACCAACAAGACCGTCGAACGAGAGCGGCTCGTTGGCAACAAGGAAGTTCTCGTTCTCGCCTACGTCAACCGGAACGACCGGACTCGTTCGCACGCTCTGCTCCTGCTGCAAGCGACCTTCGTCTACGGAGTGGCTCGTTCGATACGCATGACCAACGAAGGGT
>NW_022743766.1:0-518 GCF_011630105.1 Anneissia japonica | reverse complement strand
GGCTGATCTTTGCACACCGTTTCATCATCTTGCTTCTTTAGCAGGGATGGTACATAAAAGAGACGGATGCCTTCCTCGGTTGATCGGACAACATCAGCTGGCATCTAACAGAATATACAATTAATAGTTCATAAACACAACATTAAATCAAAGCATACAATGAGAGTAATGACATTAGTTCCTGGATAGCAGTGTAAGTGTAGTCCAAAATAAATGCATTAAACTGAATGGAAAAGTCTTTTATAGTTGTGCTGGGTTGGATCCAGAGATGTCCGAAAGAGAGGGGGGGGGGGAGCCCAAAAGTAGGGCTGATGCCCCTGCGAAATGTATGTTTTCTGGACAACCAAATATAACCTCTGAGGCATTTTGGGCGATCAATTTTTTCTTCTTCTTTCTTTTTCTTTTTTTTCTTTTTTTACTTTCCAAAAGGGGGAACGAGGGCCAGGCCAAATGCGAAATGTATGTTTTCTGGACAACCAAATATAACCTCTGAGGCATTTTGGGCGATCAATTTTTTC
>NW_022743765.1:491875-503220 GCF_011630105.1 Anneissia japonica | reverse complement strand
TGTTGTTGGTGTTATTTGACGTCAGGTTTTTTGGTTTTGTGACATGGTTCTATCTAAATACGGATCCTAGCTAGGCCTAGTTCTATAGTGGTCCTGTGCTGTAGGCCTAGGCCTAAGTGTGTATTGAACTGCGAGGCATTTAATGACAAATACTCCTTTCATAGTTTTAAATCAATAACAAACCTGGGAATATCATGATAGATGAGGCAAATGTGCCTTGTCTGTCTCATGCTAGCGGCCCTGTATTTGCCCTGGTACTGGCACATAGGCCTAATCTAATTATTTTTACTAGGCCTAGTGATTCTTAGGCATGACGTTTTTGTATTTTTCATGAGAAGTTGCTGGCTATTATATTACAGTTAAGATTTTTAAGTCTGCTTTCAGTGTCGGAACAGGTCACAATGTCATTCACAATTTTTGATTGTGCTGACTATTTTTGTATTGCCTGTATGACTGCAGCTCATTTGTGGATTCTATATATTAATTGTTTATTAACTTTTCTTTAATTAATATTTTTTGGTTAATGCCATTAATTGATAAATATATGTTTACTTTTAGTAGTTACCAATGACCTGAGGGAAGAAAGTTCAACAGCATTTAGGACCGTTCTTCTGTAAAGGCACCCTGTATGCATAATTAAATGTGTCCAGGCTTTATCTTATTATTATTTTTATTATTATTATTATTAATATTATTATTATTATTATTATTATTATTATTATACAATATTACGTCATTGTTTGTTGATTATTGAAATGGTGGGCTATCACTGTATCAGCATGATATGCTAACCTTGTATGTACTAGTTGTGTGCGTATGTTTATCATTCCATAATGATCACTTCAAACAGTTTAATTACCTATAATATTTTCATTTATTATTTTCATTATATTAGCTAATACATTGATTTAGAATGGGAATTAATTGTTTTAAGTATGTCAAGTATCACGGCTTCAGACAAGTTATTAGAAAGTTTTAAATTTTCATGATAATTCATACTTACCTTTTATATTATTTTTTCATAAATATTTAACATAGGCCTACACATGTTATTTTTAATATAAATGTAATTATTCTAATCTGTTGAATTTGGTTATAGGACTAATATTCAGCAGTCAAATAATATATTAACAAGGGTGATCATACGTTTGTAATTAAATCTATTGAGTTGGTGTTACCTTGGGACTATTAAAAGTATGGTTTTTATAGCTGTTATATAGCAAATGTTTTACTATGAGATACTCAAAAGAATATTGGTTAAGTCAAGTTTAACAGTAATGAAAAATCACTTCACTTCAGAAAACAATAATAAAACTCATCCTACAGGTAGAATAATAATTATAAAAAGCAAAAAAGGCCGACTGTAGATTAAATTGACACATTTTTGTGTTCACTTTTTACAGAAACTTAAGCAAGTTTGTAATGAAGAAGATGAAGTTGCCAGAAGAGATGACAACAATGAGGACGACAGCTATATTATGTGAATTCGTTTGATTTGTAGCACATCCTCTTTATTGGTTCTGATACATCATTCGACTTCGCAAATGGTTCCATTGTGACAGAACAGCTATGAATGTCCTCTGTCAAGGCTTGATTCAGAGAGAGTGTAGCCATCTGCTTTTCTCAATATCCAAGATTTTTAAGTGGGCACTATGGAGTTTTGTACACTAGGCCCCTTGTTTATTTTTGATATTTCTTTGACATTTTAAAAATCAATTGAACTTGCCAAATACTGACTGAAATATCTGTACTTACAGAAATAGTATAGAATTGTCAGCACTTGACTCTAACTTGATTTTGATTTATTATTTTTTTGGATATTGATTATTGTATATCCTTATCCTATATTGAAATGGGGCTTTTGCTAATAATACAGTATAATTAAGTACAGTACAGGACGAATTAAACATTAAAGGATAAACACATAACGCTACATAATTGTAAGTAATTTTGTATTGTTGACATCTTTTGTCCCAGAGCATCAAAGTTAACACGATGTAGTTGGAATCCTACATGTGACCAGAGGCCGACCTAAGGATATCCACGGTTCAGTGTACAGCCTTTGTTCAAGTTTTGAAAACGTCTTGGAACACCGATCAAACTCAAAAGTTTTACCATTATTTTGATGTTTTTAAACGTTTTTAAACCATTCTTAAAAGGTGTTACTAGAGTTAAAAATTACTCTAGTTACATTGACTTTGGTATTGTAACACATTTTAAGAATGTTTTAAAAACGTTTAAAAACATCAAAATAACGTTATAATAACGTTTCTGAATGTTAAATTAAAACGTTATTAAAACGCTTTAAAAATTCCAAATAATTACGTTTTTAAAACGTAATATTATAGCGTTTACAAATGTAATAAAAACCCTTTGTAAACGTTTTTAAAACGTGATACAAGAACAAAGTCGATGTAACCAAGGTTATTTTAACGTTATAATAACGTTTTTAAAACGTTACATTAAAACGTTATTTAAACGCTTCCAAAACTCCACAAAATTACGTTTTCGAAACGTTTTTTGAACCAAACTCATACGTTTTTATAACGTTTTTTTAACGTTAAATTTTTACCTGGGTCCTCTCCTGTGGTTCGAACTATGGCACAAATTCAGCTTTAATTTTTCCAGCGACAATTACATATCTCCATATTTTATACAGCGACGTTAGAGATTTACAGAGCGTGCAATGAAACCTTGAAACGTGTTGGACCGAAATAACGTCACGGCCAAACTTAGGCTTCAATGAACATCGAAAGTGGGAGGGGCTTAGATTAAAATATTAAGAATTATTTTTAAAATATTTCTGTTTAAAAATATTAATAACTTCGATCACGTATGTGTTGAGAATTTTTATTTCTTTCATAATCAGGAATTCAAATGACTACATCTTTCTTATTCTTTAAGAATTGAAGGAAAAACGGGAGACCACAGTTGTTTGACGATGATAAATTCAAGAAACTGTGCCTTGATATTAGGATGTTGTCAAACTCGTCTATGAATCGAAAAAGGGAAATTCTCAGAGAATAAATGAGGCAACCGTAGGCCTTCATTACATTAATAACTATAGTAATAGTAATATTTACAGTAAAATTGGCGATTTTTTTTTGTCGAGATTACTCACATGATATCTTATAATAATGTATTTGAACACATAGTGAAGAGAAAATGTATGCCCGGAGCTGGCCTTTAAGGCAGTTCAGCAACCACAGGAAAGTGTGGATCAATATTTTATTAGGCTTCGGACTGTAAATTCACCGACAGGGAAAATGAAATGATTCAAGTCAAATTGAATTTAGTCCGCTAAAGCTAGGCTATTTAGAAAGGATGATCTGAATTTATCGCTTGAGAATGCCCAGATAATCTTAAAATAAGCGAATCCGTTTCACAACATTTGAAGGATGTAGAAAGAAGTGACCTATCCATCAATTATTATAGTAATAATAATACAAAGAAGCAACCAAGCTATCTTAGCGCAAAAATTTCCAATTGTAGAAAATGTGGTTCTAAGCATCCTTATCGCCAGTGTCATGCGTATGGCCATTAGGCCGACCAGCTCTCCTTAAACTAACGTTAGAATACCGCACTTTCGGCAGTAAAGAACAATTAAAACCTCATAAAAAAGGCAACTAATCCGTTTACCCATTGAATCCAAGGACACCAGTACTCAGTACTTATCCTTGATAATGTGTTTAATCCAATTAATATAGTGAGATAACGTAACGTTAGTTTATCGAGGGCGGGTTGAGCTAATGCACAAGGTGTTATAAATGCGGAATTGCAAATCATTGTTCAAAATGTTGTAAGCGTAAAGATAAATCAGTAAGCGATAATCCCAAGAGGTCAAAGTTCAAGGGTCGGAAACATACACGCGAAATTGTATTGCATTGACGAAGACGTAGACCAGGGTGACATTAATTTCATTGACAATGAAGGTATTCCAACAAAAAATAATCATGCTAGCTATTAAACTCACAATGGAAGGGTATGACTTCAAAATTAACACCTTGTCAAGTAGACACTGGGGCTATGTGTAACGCAATGTCATTGGAAGATCTGAAGGCTATTCAAGGTGTAGAAAACCTTAAATTTGATAAGATTAGTTCCTCGGTGCGTTTATATAATGACAAGCAAATGGCTTCGATTGGTGTTGCCGACACTATAGGCCTAGTTATGCATAACAGTAAGCGATATAGCACAAAATTTAATATTGTCTAAACTACACAACCTCCACTGCTCTCATGTAATTTATCACTGAGAATGGGACTTATTGCTGTACAACCATATATAAATACAATCATATATAAATACAATCAGCGAAGATCTTAACGAGTATGTGAAAACTAATTATTCTGACGTTGTGTGATGTAAACAGAACTTGTACAGTGTGACACACTACACTACGATTCTAATTATATGATACGCATGATTTCTAATTCACAAATTATTTCTAACGTTAATAAATATTTTGTTAAATTGGTCTTGATTAGTCGCTTAAAATTCCTTAATCGGTTTCTGATTTTAAATGTTTTATAAATAACCTAAAATTCACCTTACGCTCTTTCTTTTAGTGCCAACTGATAAAAATGAGTTTTATCAATTTACAAAAATTTAAAATCAAGTGCTAGCTGCAGTTTTCACTTTGTTAAACCTGATTTTGTTAAACAAGTTTGCAAATTAATAGCGCCTCCACTTGTTCATATCGTCACCGACACCACGAAAAGACAGAAAGTTCAAAAATCATATTTTTTTTTTTCATTTTTTTTTCTTTGTCATCTTGATAATGTACATCGAACTTTACCTTTTCAACTAATCGTTAAGAGTGCAACTACACTATTTAGCTAATTAGGCTAATTAGTCATTGCACACAAACAGAAAAAATGATTTTTTGTTTTCAAGAAGAGACATATAAACTTTCATTAGGTCGTCAGAAGACGCGCGTCGGCGTTGCAATTGTTGTGATCAGGTAGATGAGGCCTGGTTGGGGTAGGGCTAGAGGTAAGATTAAATTCCCTTACTTTCCTAGGCATTTTTGTATGTTTAATTCCGTACAAACCATGTACACGAAACTTCACTCGAGTCACTTGATTGTAACTTGACACGATACTAAGTTTATTATTAGAAACAAGAAATCAGGTACTTTGCAATGTCGTGACGCTTGAACATTACTATTATTGTTCTTTCTATGTTTACCTACGGTTGGCCTACCGATTTATGGGATGCACGTCTGTAACACTACTACTGCTGCTGCTGCTGCTAATAATAATAATAATAATAATAATAATAATAATAATAATAATAATAATAATAATAATAATAAGAATAAGAATAAGAATAATAATAATAATAATAATAATAATAATAAAATATATCATTTCGGTATTAATTAACTTTATCTGTAAAAAAAGCATTGATTAGAGAAACCAATAACGCAAAAATCCCGGCGGAAGTGCGGTGACGTGCCAGATCATAGACGAAAACGATATCAGATTCGTGAAAGATCCAAGCAAAATGAAGTGTATAGGTGAAAGCCGAAAGGAAGCCTATGGACGACAACGTCCCTCATGAACCAAATATCACAGTTCGAATGGGGAACTGGAATGTCCATTTTATGTACGCAACTGGAAAATCAGCAGAGATAGCAAAGGAGATGAGGACCCTTCTTATAAATATATTAGGAATAAGTAAGTACAGATGGACTGACAGTGGCAAAGTGAGATTAGTGACAGGAGAAACTGTATATTACTCAGTCAGAGAAGATGGAGTACACCAAAGTGGAGTGGCAATAATGGTCTCGAAGCAGGCGGAAAAATCGGTAATAGAATCGAATCTGGCAAACGAGAGAATAGTAATGGTCCACACAAAAACATACACAAAACGACATGGACATCAACAGATGATAAAACAACAAACCAAATTGATTACATTCTGGTAAGCAGAAAATACAGGTCCTCTACACAAGGGTCATGAGAGGGGCGGATGTTGGCAGCGACCATTATTTATTAGTTGCAAAGATAAGAGCGAAATTGAAAGCAAGAAGATAGTAAGATCCTAAAGGGTTGATGTAGGAAAGTTAGAAAACCCGGATATTAAAGCTACATTTACAAGAGTGCTAACAAACAGATTTGCAGTGACAGAAGGGCTTCACTATTTTAGGAATTTGACAGGAACAAGGAAAGAAAAAACAGATACAGAACCAATCAAGAAAAAAATACATAAACACGGAATGGAAAGAGTTCGTGGAGGCATATAAAGAAACTGCGAAAGAGGTTCTAAGGTCCAGAAAGCATAAAATATGGGATCAGGAATCTATTCCGAAAAGATGGAGAAAAGGGCTAATCAAAAGAATAGGCCTACCTAAGAAGGAGAACTTAGTAGTATTGGAAATTGGAAGGGAATAACCTTGCTGCCAAAAGCAGGCAAAATATTTGGAAGAATTATTATTAACAGAATAAAAGAGCAGTTAAACAAAGGGCTTTGAAAAGAACAAGCAGGCTCAGAAAAGGGATGAACACAGAAGAACAAATATTGAAACTAAGAAACATAATTGACGTCATATCTCAACTTCATAGACCCTGAAAGGGCCTTCAATTCAGTATACCAAGACAGCCTAATAATGAAAGCATAGGGCATACACGATAAAATCATTAGCATCATAAAAGAAACCTATGTCGACAATGAATAGAAGTGGATCAGAATTGGAAATCAAGTAATGGAATTTGTCACCGTTTTAGAATAATGCATACTAGCTGTCTCTTATACACATCTAGATGTGTATAAGAGACAGGAATAGGCCTATACACATGCATCAAGTATGGAATTGTTATTAGTAAAAATATAATGGTTTTAGCAGGATAAATCTAGTCTGTAGGTCTATATTCACCCTTGACTACAATGGAGAACCAATACAATAGGCGTTAACAAAATTTGTGTCTGACAACAGAGCGCGTACAGCGCGTAAATTGAGATTTTTTTTCAAGAAAAGACAAAACTTTGCTGTACGTGTAAACAACATGCTTGGTAAATTCTTATCGTTTTCAATAACAGACAAAATTGTTTAGGCTATCCAACAAGTTGATTAAAGTATGAAAAGAAAAATAAATTAAACATTAGAATTGTTTAATGCTTTATCTTTAAACATAATGTAATAAATATTCAAAATTGTGATGTCTTTATAGTAGAATTTACGGATTTGTACGTTGTATTGGTCTATATTTAAGTTTGTGTCTCTTCGTGAAGAAGGTGACGATATTTTTTATTTATCCCTGATTACCGGTGGAAAAAAAAAAAAACTCAAAATTGTCGAGGTAATTTCAGATTTCAAAGGCGGTGAGTTCTATAAATTTTGTAATTATTGGCCAATTTTTATTTTTCCTGTTTTCTTAAAGATCTTAGAACGCATAACACATACAAGTTATCGTTTAATGTTAATAAAACCAATTATATGATATTCAAGAATAGATAATAGTAACTGTATTTACAATGACCTTAAAATTGTTATTGATGATAATATTTTTCGTGTTGTAAATTTCTAGGTGTAATGATGGACAAATGCTTAATTTTATATCATCATACAATCCATATAGCCAAATTAGTTTCAAAATATCTCGGTATACTTTTTCGACTGAAGAAAATTTTACATTTTAATGTCTTATCATCTTTATACAAGACTCAGTCCTTCCACATATTCAATATTGACTTGCAATAATTGCAATCTTGAAATAGTATTCCTTACGCACAAACGCATAATACTGTACGTCTATGTACAAATTCAGACTTCCAAGAGAATGTGTATTTGTTTGTTTGTCTGTTTAATTTATTTCTCCACACACATGAACATAATATGAACATACATAACAAAACCCTAATACTAAAACCAACTAAGAATAATAGTGCATTACAGAATAAGTGTGTGGAAGGAGGCAAAAATAAGTTTAGAATTAAGTCCTATAAAAAGTCATTGTGTAATACGGGATTCGAACTTGCGATCTCTCGCTGACAAGGCGAGCGCCACAAACACTAGACCACGAATGCTCCATGGTTGAACAGGTCCAAATAATCGTCGGGAACATTGTATTACACTACTACGCCTCAAGAGGGCTTTCGGCCAGATAAATCTGGCAATACGGCTAGGAATGCTGTCGTATATTATATAGGATATTGAAGGAAGTTAGCCGTTAACATATTCATTCAACAGTGTTAACGGTTAACTTCCTTCAATATCATATGTATATATATATATATATATATTATATAGGCCTATATATATATTATATAGGCCTATATATATATATATATATATATATATATATATATATATTATACAGTACATATATATATATACACATATATACAAACACACGCACAAACAAACGCATACATATGGTGGCAGTCCGTTAAGTATAAATAAGAATGACTGACAGACAGACCAGGAGACTTACCGGCCATACTTCGAGACCAGAGACTTTTTAAGATTGTATTTAAAAGAGTTGAGATTAGGTAAGGATTTAAAGAAAATTTTTAAGGAATTCCATAATTTTGGACTAGTGAAAAATATGGATTTTTTTTTCTGGAAGAGGATGTATATTTTTCAAATAAAACGTTACTTTTAGCAAATCTAGTATGATCATGTATATTAGACTGTTGGTTTTGGGAAATAGATTATAAATATGACATTCAAAAGGTGTCTTTATGTATAAATATATAAATATATTACCAGACAATTTCTCAATTTGTTTTTGTTAAGGTAAATGCATTATATAATTATGGCATCATATCCTATGATATGTTTCGTCCATACAACTTTGTCACAGATATGTCTAGTAACACTCTCAGGGGGCAGAGCCCAATTGAAGTGGTATTTATGCTTCTACTTGTAATTCTTCATCCATCAAAATATTCAAATGCTATATAAAAATAAATTACTTTCAACATACCAATAAGAACTCTGATGCAAATAACCTAGGTCTTCAATATTATACTTGCATTTGTTTTATATCATAATATTATTATTATTATTATTATTATTATTATTATTATTATTATTATTATTATTATTATTATTATTATTATTATACTTGTTTCTGTTAGTCTTTTGTCTCGTCCGGTACTTTTGATTATCCTTTTAAATTGTTTAAATTATCTTATTTATTGACCAAACATTTTACGAGCTTTGCTTTTTTGTTTGGTCATCTTTTCATATCTGTGTATTTTTTTCAAATAGAATAAAAAATAAATTGAAACTGGAATTTAAAAGGGTAAGGCAGAATCTACAAAAGGTACTATTTAATCATTATTTGTATATTTGTGTTTTTACAAACACAGGCAAAAATTATTTTCTTTTGGAAAAATAAAATGCGAAAAATTGCATGATAAGTAATACTTCAGATACTTACAAATATTTCAGTTTCGTTGTGTCTTTGAAGGTTCCGTTATTGATGACCGTTATTCTATTACCATCCAAATCCCTGAAAATGATTAAAAAAAATATTTAAAATAGTAATTAATTACTAGGGCATGATATCTTTATAATACAGTTGTCGACTATTGCGTAATTATAATTTTGTAAAATAATCAATTTAGTGAAGCACAAACTATGTCGTTTTGCTAAAATAAGATATCTACGTTTACGAGTTACGATATGTAGTCAAAAATATCATTAATATGTATTGTGTATGAAACGATCGATTAAGACTTGTAAATGATTTCAATTTTATTGCATAAAATACTTGGTTATTGTGAAATGTTTGATGAGATAGTAAAAAGAGGATTGAAAAATAATTAGACTTACAAAGAAGCATGGATCATGTAATAATAAGTACCGTATCTTTTAATATGCGAGTTTTAAGGCACTCTACAGAGACTGTTGCAGACAGCTGACTGGCTATATATACGAAGAACGCTCACCGTATTAGCCTTAGTTTGACAAAGATCAAGTTTTCAATCGTACTAAATGTTGCAAAGAAATATGGAGGGCCATAAAATGCTTTACGTAACAGACTACAAATATGAAACAATGATAATACCAATAAAGAACAATTAATAAATGGCCTGAATTTTAGGACAGTTTCTGTAGAAGAGAATGGAAGTAGATTCGTCCAAGGGTCACCGCATTTTTCGCCCATTTCAAAACTCTTTTCACTTTTAGTAAGAGTCGTCCATCGTATGATTGTCATATTTACAGGAGTGGATACAGAAGTGGATCAGAATTGGAAATCAAGTAATGGAATTTGTCACCGTTTTAGAATAATGCATACTAGCTTTCGGGGGGGGGGGGGGGGGGGTCACAGCATGTTGGTCCCTTCTGAAGCACAAATTTGATTCATTTTTTTGGGATGCATGATGGAAATAAACCAAGACGTTATTTAAAACATTTTTCTAGAAACACAGGGAAATGGTTAGCAACTATTTGTTTTGTATGACGATAACGCTTTAGAATTGGTTTTTATTGTTAAAAGCATATAAATGTATAAAATTACATACAAGCTTTCAAGTGCAGTTAGGTGTTCGAAAGCTCCATCAATCGTTTGAATGAAGTTATAACTTGCAATTCTGTAAAGAAAATTATAAAATGTCAAAGATTGTTAAAATCATGAATTATCATTTTAAAGCAATAAGATTATATCACTAATAAACCGATGCGTGCGAGACAGACCTTTTCAAAACTGTTACAAATATTATATGGGTGATCAGTGTTGGGTTGATTTGCTGACGTTTCACGTTCGCGTGGACGTGGATGATGCATTGATCGTTTTACTCTATGAAGTTGGGAGTGAGCTTCTAATCCGGGGGCATATGTCGAAAAATGGACTCCAGTGGGATTTTTGTGATCATTTTAGTTTTTTGGATGAAATATATACTTTGAAGTATGCTGAATCCAATCAAAATTAATGATCGCCAATTTTTTTACGCACATCTTCATATGCAAATTAGTTAAAATATGCAAAATAGTTCTGAAAATGTAGGGTACTTATATCTTGGTAACCACTTGTCATAGAAAGTTGATTCTTTCTTAAAGTTGTTCAAAACATGCATATTTCTATTTACGCTAATGGAACATTTCCTTCAAAAATGACCGGAAGTGCCATTTTTCCGACCTTATTAGCATATATACGCAAATTAGCGGTAAAAATATAGGGAGCTATATCTACAAAACCACTGGTCGTACAGAGTTGCTTTTTGCAGCAAAATGTTTAAAACATGCATATTTATATTTACTCTAATGGACAATTTTCTCTAGAAATGACCGGAAATTGTGCTTTTGACCTTTAACCTCAACTTGGCGTGAATTTAATATCTTGGCAACCACTGATCGTACAGAGTTGCTTTTTGTAACAAAATATTTACAA
>NW_022743765.1:473547-491603 GCF_011630105.1 Anneissia japonica | reverse complement strand
CAATCGTCAAGGCTAACAAATTAATCAGGGCTCGCAGAATCGCCTGTCCGACGTCCCAGAGCAACCAAATATCTGCGTCGGGCAACCAAAAATAAATAGGGTGCGTCCCGACAGGCAACCTCTTTAACATCTTTTTGTAACATAATATTCTGTTAAAATGTTCATAATTATCACAGGGTTTCTCACCTCGCCGGTCATCCCTGTCCGGCTCTCAAATTTCCGACCGGCATCTAAACTGCGCCATTTTTTACAAAGACTTTTTCAACCTTAGAAACATAATTAAACACAAAATACTTTGCTAAAAAACAAGGGCTTTTAACTGTAAACGCCTTATTCATTGAGAAAATAACAGTAGAAGTACACGTCCCCATGGTTACGTTGATTTTTAATTAAGAGTCTTGCAGTGGATAGGCTCACAATATACTCGCCTTTGAAAAACTGAACTGAACTACTGAAAAACAGTTTCTGGTTGATATTGAGAAATTATTCTGTTAGAGTATAAATGTGCATATTGTAAATATTTTGTTAAAAAAAGCAACTCTATACGACCAGTGGTTGCCAAGATATTACAATCACGCAAAGTTGAGGTCAAAGGTCAAAAACGCAGTTTGCGGTCATTTTTATAAAATTGTCCATTATAATAAATATAAATATGCATGTTTTAAACATTTTGCTGCAAAAAGCAACTCTGTACGACCAGTGGTTTTCAAGATATAGCTCCCTATATTTCCACCCCTAATTTGCATATTTATGCTAATAAGGTCGGCAAAATGGCACTTCCGGTCATTTTTGAAGAAAATGTTTCATTAGGGTAAATAAAAACATGCATGTTCTGAACAACTTTAAGAAAGAAGCAACTTTCTACGACATGTGGTTACCAAGATATAAGTACCCTACATTTTCAGACCTAATTTGCATATTTCAGCTAATTTGCATATGAAGATGAGCGTAAACAAATTGACGACTCTTTTTATTCGATTCAGCATACTTCAAAGTATATAATTTAAAAAAAAAATTCCCACGGGATGACATAAGCCACCGGACTATTCCTCAAATGTTGCAGTTGCCCGGTGTGTTCAGCAATCACCGATTTTCTCGATCCGGTGCTGTTGTCTCCATGCGTGATTGTTTGCGTTGCAGAGCTTCAGTCGCTGCTTTAAGTGATCCTTGTTGTGTTTCATTTGGCCACCATGGGAGCGCTTGCCACTAACGAATTCAGAATAATAACGCACTTTGGTAGGTTCAGGCATACGAAGAAGGTGTCTAGACCAGCGTAGCTTAGCCTTAATGTTCTTGCAAGCTATACTGATGGAGTTTACATATGGTCGAGGACATCCACATCTGGAAGGCAATCTTGCCAACGGATTCCCATTAGTGAGTGCAATTTTCGCTGATGGAACCGCTCTAGATATTTTATGTGAAAATGATAGGTAGTCCAAGTCTCCCAGCCGTACAAGAGAGTACTTAAGACATATGCATTGTAAACAGTTATCTTGTGTGTGATCTAAGACCTCACTCATCTAAGACACGATTAAGAAGTCGACCATAAACTGTACTAGCGTTGTTGATCCTTCTAGCAACTGCTTTTCCAATGGTTGCATCATTGGATAGAGAGCTTCCTAAGTAAGTAACGGTCTGAGCAACTTTATGTTTCTCTCCATTTATGGTAATTGATGGTTTATAATGTGCATGTCCAGGCAGAGGTTGGTACATGACCTCAGTCTTCGTACGATTGATGATGCGACCAAAACGAGATAAGATGTAAGATGCTGAAGGTCATGTTAGGTGTGAGCCATGAGGGCAATGTCGTCCGTAAAAAATGATTGTCTCTGGTGCCAGCTTAAGCCTGTGAAGGTCGAACGCTTTGCCGTCCAAGCGATATCTAATGATAATCTATTAGGACCGACTAGGGTACACGTCAAATCTGGTTCGAAAAATCTGTAATACAAAGTGCTTCCAAGATATCTTGTCGTGTCTATTATTATAGCTGATGAAATATGAATATAATTTAAGAATTATTGTATCACAAATAATACCAAACAAATCATAAAAAATAATATTTGTTAATTATTAGGTTAAACATAGAAATCATTGTAATTGATTAGTAAAAAATGATAGAATAAAAAAAAATCATTATGGTACACATTTTAAAAATTCAATATGAGCAAGTTAGTTTCAAAATTATTTGTATGTCTTTTTTCCATTTTTAGGTCACAATACATCTTTTTAGTATTCAATATTAATAATATATACATACATGTATCTGATTTTTTTTGGAAACTTGGGTAATTTAGTCAGATTATTATGGTCCAAATTCCTGAAAATAAATAAGAATAGAATAAATCACAGCTACAATGTAAAGCAAAGCTATGCATTGCATTTTTAAATGAATGTATTGTCAGTAGTCGTGTACTTGTATAGCGCATCAACATTGTCTCTATTCATTTATTCTGTTTAAATTATTAAAACTTATAGCAGTAAAACATAACCGAATTGAGAGCAGATTTACAAAATGTTCAAAAAACAGTATTATTAAAAGATAAAATATTATTATAATGCAACTAGAGAAAAAAAATAACCAAAACACATAAGAAAATATTTTGCATCTCTTATGGGATTGTAGGTATGTTAGAGAGATTTGGTTATACGTAAAAACATTGCTCAATATTGACCTAGATAAATGGTCCATGTTATTTGGTTTACAGTGTGTCAGAAATAAGATTTTATTTAACCTTATACTACTCATTACCAAATTCTATATTTTTACAGATTCAGATTCAGATTCACATTTATTTGGTCCTTGCGGAAACTCATTTAAGGCATCAATCACAATACAATGGAATACAAAAATACAAAGAAATAAAAACTAAGAATAGAAGAAATATACAAAACAGTATAAAGTAAAAATATACAGAGATAATACCTGGTAATGAGTATAGAGAGATTATATCTAGCCGTTATTCTTATGTAATCTGATGGAGAATGGAATGAACGAATTCAAATTCCGGTTAGATCTACATTGAATGCTGCGCAGATGCTTGCCAGATTTTAACCAATTATGCTCATGGCATAGAGGGTGATTGTTATTGGTCATAATATTCTTTGTCTTATCAAGGATAATTGCAACACAAACCTTATCAATCGAAATGCATTCCTTAATTATACGACAAGCCTTGTTTGTTAATGCTTGAAGTTTGCCTAAATCTGATTTCCTTAAGCTACTAAAAAAAAAAAAACAACAACGGAACAGAAAAGAATTGCACTTTGAACAACTGATGAATAAAAATGCTTCAAAATCGTAAGATCAACATGAAAAGATTAAGTTTTCTTAAGAAGAAAAGTCGAGTGAGTCCTTTGGAAAAAAGTCCTTTACAATGCTTGCCCCAATTAAGCTTATCATCAATTATTATGCCAAGGTACTTATAACTAGTAACTATTTCAATTTCATCATCATGTATTTTTTCTGGAACAGGTACCCTGTTTACAGATTTCCTGAAGTCAAAAATTACTTCTTTAGTTTTCTTGCCATTTACAGTTAATTGATTAGTATCACACCAATTGACAAAACCTTCAATGGTTTCCCGATAGGGATTCTCATTGTCACCATGCACAAGACCAACAATTACGGTATCATCAGCGTATTTAAGTAGATACGTATTTGGTGTATGAGAAACACAATCATTAGTGTATAACGCATATAATAGTAGGGATAAGCAACATCCCTGGGGGGAACCAACATTAATAGTAATAACATCAGAAAGACAGTTAAACACCTTTACACGTTGTTCTTTTAAATATAAAAAGTTACTGATCCAGGAAATTAAATATGGACTAACCTCAAGATTATAGAGCTTCTCAATTAAAATATATGGCTGCATCGTGTTAAAAGCAGATGAAAAATCTACAAAAGTAGCTCTAGCATAACAATTTAGTTTATCAGTATGTTTTTGAACCAAGTTAACTAAAGTTAGAACGGCATCCTCAGCACATTTAAGTGGCTGATAAGCAAACTGCAGTGGATCAATAGGAGATAGAGAACTTAATAATGGAGGTTAAACCTACTAGAGGTACTTATTAATAAAATTAGGTATTTCCATAAAAAAGAAAATCTTATTTACAAAAGGAAACAAAAATTATCAAAATTTAAGGAGAAATGGGAATGTATAAATCATATGATATAGGTCTAATGGTTCCGGCTTATGATATGCAAGAAGAAAAAAAAAATTTTTTTTCTCTGTCTCCATTGGCTTATATGCTAATGAAAAGATATTTACAAGAGAAAACAGTGTTAAAAAAATAAAGTGCTGAGAATGCAATAATTATAACCATTATTTACAGTAGTCTCCTGATTTTGTTATTTAAAAAAAATATAAGATGTGTGAATTTAAAGGATATTTTGTACCGCTACATGTATCTATTTGATTTTGTCGAAATTAACTTGTCAAATATGAAAGTGTTTTTTTTTTCAATTTTAAGGAATGACTCTTTTCTATTTTTCTGTCATGTTTTTATTTTTTTATGTATTTTTTCTGCCTTTATTTACACTTTAATATTGTAATGTACTTCTTTGATTTGTTATCTTTGTTTGTCATGTCTTTTGAAAATGAATATTAAAAAAAAAAAAAAAAAAAAAAAAAACAGAAAAGGAAAAAAGAAAGAATCTGAATGGTTGAAACGAAAAGGAAAGTAGTAGAAAAGAAAGCAAAACACAATGACAGTAAGTATATAATAATATAAGCAACAACAATAATAAATAACAAGATATTCTGAGATTACAGACTCTCGCCTTGTTGCACCATATTCTTAATATAATAGTCGATGCACTCGATCTGCTGGTTGCTGTTATATTAAGGGGTATAATGTTACAAGTCGGTAAAGGTGCATGTATTAAGTGTTCATTTAATCGAATGTATGGAGTTCAAATATTTCTCTTATTTTTTAGTGATATATAGGGCCGGAAAATATTTAAAACATTCTAAAATTCTTTTTGAGTTATGCGCCCAGGAGGACGAACAACCACAGACCGACACAGAACAGACACCCCGACACACCAACAGACAGACAGATAGACATGGGCTTTTGCAATACCTTCACTTCTTTCTTCGGAAGCGATGCTAATCAAGGGTTGTAAGTAAAAGACAACTACTCTTAACAAGATTTTACCAGAAGCAAGCCCGTAGACAGGTCATTTCAAGGGGGTTCTCTGGGCGTGGGGTTCAGGGGCATGCCTAAGGGCCATGGTGGGGTCGGCCATAGCAGTTTTTGTGTTTAATGGGTCTATATAATGTTTTAAAAGCAGTGAAAACAGATCTATGTAATAAAAAGTTTGTACAGTAATATAATAAAATTTTAAAATATTTTCTGAGAATTGGCATGTTTAAGTAACACCGAAAGATATAAAAAAAAACCCTCATCGCATAATGAATATCAATATACTCAACACATTTATTATTATAAAAAAAAAGCTATTCTTTTTCTTCCTCCTCTTCCTCTTCCTATTCGTCTTCTTCTACTACTTCTTCTTGACTCTCATTTTGTACACTGAAAATAATAGTACTATTTTACTACATGGCTAAAAAAAGCACAATATTGTCATTACTACTAGATGACAGGGCCATCGTTAAATTAAGTCAGAGCCCAAAATATAGCATCATATTCAGTAGGCCTACGTTATCTGACATCATGAGAACCTAAACTTTAATACAATTATTTGTTATATACTAGGCCTAATTCCAAATTATTATTTTAAGACTTTAACTTAATACATTCTGATTAATAATAGCTGAGATTTGATGCACATCTTAGAATTAATACTCGTTTTTAGTATATCTTCCTGAATATTTATTGTCTACCAAATGAAATATGAATTATATGCATCTTTAGAAATACAATTTCTACAATATTAATCTTGTTTTTATATAGATAAATGTTCGATAAATTCTATCTTTCATAAAAAAACCCCCAAAATTCAGCGCGTCTATTTTCATTCTAATCAACGTTTGTAAACGTGCACTGACGTCATCGTCGAATTCAAGGACATTCGACGGTAAAGCTGGCCTGCCTGCCCCGGCCAACCAATAATAATAATTTTTTTTTTAAATATAGGCCTATGGCGCATTTTGTACATGCACTTCAACTTTTACAACAAAAGCCTAGGCCTAGTACCTGTAGTACGTCCTACTGTACTTAGGCCAGGCCTGTAACACTAGTTTGTTGTCGTCGGAGTATAATTCTGTCTCTAAATGAACGAAGAGCTAACATAGCTAGTCAACATCTAGGCTAGGCTAATTGATTTTTAAATCAATAACCCACCTTAAAGAACTATCTGTCGTTTTCAGCGGACAAAAAAAGTCAGTTATTCTACGACGTTTCATGATTCTTTATCACTAAAAACACTCGTTTTGACGCACTCCGTTCTGTAGTGTGTGTCTGCTGTTGAAAACAAACTTCCTAGCCTAATTTTGTGACTGGCTATGATGACTAAGATGTTGATTTATTAATAATATTTTGTTTGGGATGGAAAACAGGAGAGTCAATATCCCCAAAATGCTCCAGCAGCACATAGTTTAGTGTGCGCTATGAATGGCGATGAAATCTACTAAACACACAATCCACAATCAGGTGATTAAGTCGCAAAACTTTATCTGTATTTGGTGGATTAAGTCGCAAAACTTTAGCTTCGTTTGGTGGCACCATTTACTCTAGGTAGACGGTGACCGGTTTCGTTAACGGTTGTTACATTTTCTACAAACATTCAACCAAAGGCCAGTGAAAGTTAAGACGGCAGCCGGGTTTTTATCGATGTTTGCCATCCTTATGTTTGCCATCGTAAAGTCATGGTTTGCTGGAGTTGCGTTCAATTTAAATCTCCGAACTTCTGAAGCTGAGATATTTTATAAAATGTGGGCTTGTATCGCAGGCTACAATTTAAAAACGGGTGACCAAATAATGAATTATGTGCTAAATTTTGATTAAATGCTAGGTAAGTTAAAAACAGACATTCCGTCCAGGCGTCCGAGTGGGACTCATTCAAAAATTCGAGGGGGTTCGCTAGAAAACAGGGGGGTTCGCTAGAAAAAAAAAAGGGGGGGGGGAGCCGCCCGAACCATAAACCCCCCTGGCTATGGGCCTGGTAATTCATGATCAGTGATTCCTAATCAACAAAATTCAATTTCTGTAGGGATAAGAATAAGACTGTTACAATTTTTGTAATTTCAAATGAGCATTAATAGCTTGATGGTAAGCACACTACTGTTTAACTTGTTGTAGTTCATCATATACACACCATATTTAGGAGTATTTATTATGTAATCAGTTTAAAGAAATTCTGCTGTTGCTAAAGCACAAAAACATTTGGAATTCAGAGTCGATAGGTATCGTTTTTTCACCATGTTTCCTAATTATAATGTCCATTGCCAATCATCAGTAACTCCGGTACAAAGGAATCGATAATTGAGTAGTAGACCACACCTACATAATCCTCTTTTATATTATATAAAATGATTGACAGAGATAATAGTACTGCAATACATTATGGCTTAGTTAAAACATTTATATTCATTGCTACAAAATAGTAAAACGTAGCAGAAGCTACCGAAACTAATAATTAAAGTATTTAATCTATGTATTAATTTCTTATTTATTTTGAAGTGTTTTGCAGAAATTTATATCTATCAAACATTTTATATCGAAGAAGATATATACATATACAATACAACATCACAGATACCAACACAGCATACGTTGACATTCCATGGGCTAGCAGGCTGTCTCAACTGTTAAACTTTAAAATATATAGAATAGGAAAATCGATGTTAATATAAATAATTTTGGAGTGCATTGCAGATACTGAGTCATTTTATGATGATCGTTAATGGTTACTGTAAATTCAATTTTTGGTGTGGGGGTAACTTTTATGTTTATAACTTTTGTTTCACTACACTTATGCATGCATCTTGTACCAAACATGTAGCACATTGGCAGCTCAATCACATAAATTTCAAAATTTCATTTTAAATTGTAAATTGTAAATAGATATTATCATTATTAATCATTGTACACACAGTAATATGAAATAATGTTCAGATAAAAAACAAAAACAAAACAAAGGGATAAAATAATAATAATAAAAATAATAATAATGATATTATTATTTAATTAATAAAATATATAATAAATAGAAAAAATAAAAATGAAGCAAAATAAAAATAAGTAAAGATAAATGAAAGTAAATAAACATAAATAACAAAAATAAAATGAATTAAACAAACAAGCAGACAGACAGCACGACCGACCGACAGACAGACATACAGACAGACCAACACACAAACAAGGAACGAACGATTGAATAAATAAATAAATAGATAAATAATAATAATAAATCTTCATTTGTCTTCAAATATATTATCTGTGGACATTTGAGCTGGGTCTCTGTCGACCGCGGCTGCCTCACTGCAGTGCCACCCCACTCAAAATGCAACATACAACATATACTCAACGTAACTCGACTAACTCTCTTTAAAGAGTTATTCGAGGAGCTGAGCGTTCTGAAAGAGGCACAAACTCAATACTCGGCTGCAAAGAGCAAATAGCAAATTATAGTAAACATTAATTTAGGACCCGCCGCAGCCGCAGTACAGTGCCACCCCATTTAAACTACAACATACAAGGAATATAGATACTGATTTGAAACAATTTGGATGCACTGTATGTTGTTTATTCATTCATGGTCATTTTAGCCTGTAGAAATAAGGTTTAACCACAAAAAAATGCAACAAAAGGTTTTTCAACAGATTTGGGTAGTAGTGGGTATGCTACATAAGAGAAAGAAGTTATCATAAAATCAAATAACCGAAAAGTGTTCTTTTTTTTCATGATGACCGCAAAAATAGCGCCTATGTCATAAAACGGCTACAATGTGTACTGTAATTATAATTTTTTCCATCAATATCAGGTTTTATTTGTCAATTAACCATTTGAAGCAATTGAAATGTGATCTGATCAATATGAGTAAATTTAAAATGGAGTCTAAGATGGCCGCCATATATAAATAGCCATCAATCAGTAATGTTTAAGTTTTTCTTTTGATCAAAGAAAGGTACCAGCTGAGATCCTATTGGTTATCAATATTGGAGATCTGGCTAGTGATGTCAGGTATTGTGGTATTTTCTTATTTCACAATTTAAAAGATTAACTAATATGCTATAATGTTGATACCAACGTCATACAAATCTAATCACAAAAACACAAGTTAATACTACAAATGTTACCCTCACTTCCAATTTCTGTTTTTATGGCTATCACATGACCTAACATATATACACTATCCCTATGTTTTTCATCTAAACATTAATTTTCTTATTCCATATTACTGTATATACAATAAGGATGATGATGATGATGACGACGACGACGAGGACGATGACGATGACGACGACGACGACGATGATGATGATGATGATATTCTGAATACAGTTAAAATAGCTCAACTTGCATATGATACTGTGATTTTCGCAAACGATGAAAATAGCATAGCTCATTGCATTAAAGAAATTGAATCGTTTGAGGTTTCAGGTTTGAAACTGAATAAAAATAAAACCTAAGTTGTGTGGATTGGATGTGATGGAAACAAAAAAGTAATGGTTGCGACAACTCGTTCAAGAAGTTTTTTGGAATATATACACACACACATGTATATATATATATATATATATATATATACATATATATATATATATATGAAGCGCTATATAAGAACAATATCATATTATTATTATTATTATATTGTATTGCAAACAAATGGAAAGAAGTCTCAAACTTAGAGCACGTGTTAAAAACGCGGCAAAAAAGAAATTTGTCCTTTTTTGGGAAACTACAATTATTTAAACACTTGCTTTATTAAAACTTATATATATTGCAATATAGTATTACCAATTTGTTCAATAGGCTGTGAAAAGGCATGTGAAACTAATGAAAATACCAAAAATAAAAAAGTTAAAGATTTTTATCTATTATTAATTAATGTCCAGTATATTTTACCAAAATCACACAACTGACTGCATTGTGTTGAAAAAACAAAGTGTATTCAATGATACATTGAAAAAATTGCTCATTTAAATTTTAATTTGATATACAAAATCTTACTTACACGATCATTTAACATTGAATTTTAATTTACCTGAAGAAATAATTCTACAAAGATGCTATGTTGAAAGAGCAAATGAAATACTATCTGTTTTTACATTCTGTATCTATAAAAAGTAATCTTAAGTACAGACTTAGACTTGGGAAACAATGTCCTTGGGTGTTGTTCCTATTGAAGTTACAAGATTTAATCAACTGTGAATTTGTAATTGACCTTTGTAAAATAAAAAATATTGTAATAGTTAAACTAGGTAAAGACAATGTCACCATATTGTAATTTGAAGGGAAAATATTTGAAAAGGTTAAGCGGAAGTATTGCATATAGAGTGCACAATTACACTATCGAATAACTTGAAAAAAATACAAAGATAAACAAAAATATAAATTTACATATGTTTTATTATGATGAATGAACAAAGTAAAAAAAATACTAAAAAAAGTATAGCAAGTGTACACTATGACTTAAGTGCATGAATTTCCAAAGAATACAAAATGTTTCTAAAAAAATATATATAAAGATATTTAAAAACGCAATATTGAAAATAATGAAATACTGTATAGCTTCCTGAATATACGAACACAAGTGGGGCGACCACAGACAAAAGAGAAAAAAAAATACAATTAAATTCTGTGGTGGTTTATGGTGAAATTTGCATGTTTGTAAAATGCGAATAACATGTTGACCTCTAATAACGTAAACAATTTCGAATTTTCCAAAGTTTAAGTGATTGAGCTACCAATGTGTGCTACATGTTGGTACAAAATCATGCATATTTGTTTACTATAAATCACTAACGACCATCTTAAAATGACTCAGTACCTAAATGCATCCCAAAATTTGCTATGTTAACATCGATTTTCACATTCCATAAGTTTAACTCTGCTAGCACTTGGATTAATATCACACACATGAAGTAAAGAAGGTATTAAGTTACATTTTGCGCGTGTCTCTGTAGTCGAGAAGTATAAAACTCTCATTGACTATTTCCGAAAACTTAAAAAAATACAATTTTCCGACATCAGCGGAAAAAAACTCTTTGCGTCAATGGGCGTAGGTACACCCAAATGGGAGTCACTCGGTCGGCGTAATACTTTCAATCTATTGCATTTCCTCGTGTGGATAGACAACCGGACCCCTTTTCTCGTTGCGGATTGAAATTACCTCGCTCCGTGCACCGATAACTCCTTGGAAATTCTTTTTCTTTTAAGCGTCTTTAACGTTCAAATACATACGTAAGTCTGACTTGTAGAGAACCCTTAAAGTTAGAAGGGGTACTCATAAGATGCCTAAAGTTATTGCCTTGGGAATACGAAAAACATTTCTGGCGAGAGTATTTTATTTCTACATGCTCATTTTAACACTTTGCTACTGTATACCTCTCTGTAATAATGGAAAAAAAACCCTACCAGTTTGTACGGTCATGGATATTAATGTGGGAGCAGCAATTAATAGTAACCGTACTCAGGACATTATAAGAAGAAAATTAAAAATGGACAGAATACAATTGGATCCGTTAACATATTGTGTGATATAAAACTATATTTAGGAGACCGGTAATGGAAACATGTACTAAACCGCAGTGACAGCTACACATTGATGTACATAACCTTTGACTCCTCTTCTCTTATGTTAATGTATGAACTTGTCAGTACACAGTGGTATATTTGCCCAAGTTCATTTATAACAGGCTGTTATTACATTACCCAGCGGTACTAGTTCAGTGCTTCTGAGTTTGAAAGAATTTTTCAAGTTTTGCGCTACAAGTTTAGCGCCATTGTTATATACTTACTCGGCGCTACAAGTACAGCGCTTTAAAGTAGTGGTATGAGTTTTCAAGTGTTGCCTACAAGTTCGGCGCCTTCAATATGTTTTACTCAGCGCTACGAGTACAGCACTTTAGAGTATAATAAGTATTAGTTTCCAAGTGTAGCTCCTCAATTTCAGTGCTCTTGGATTCATTCAGTCAACGCTACGAGTAAAGCGCTCTGAGTGTTTATTTCGGTGTTCATGTGCGCTACAAATTTAGCGTCCTTAGATACCTTTACTCAGCGCTACGAGTCCCGCGCTTTAGTGTTAAAATCATATTGCAAGTGTTGCCCTAAAACTCAGCGTCCTTTAGAACTCTGACACAGTGCTACAAGTAACGGAGCTTGAGTGTTAAATTAGGCTTCGCACTAAAAATTCTTTTAATACAATTTTTCTCAGTGCCACAAATTACGGCACTCGAAAGTAAGTTTCATGTTTGGCACTATAATTTCTGTGCAACCCACTTTCCATAACTTCAACCCAGCGCTATGAGATATAACGATGGATAAATATTGAATGTGTTGCTGCGAGTTAAAGCTCTGAGGCTTAGCGCAACAACGCAATCGACGGTCACCCGTCCACCACCAACCACGTCTGCTCAACCACCAGCCATCATTGAAATTGACTACGACAAACTACGAGGCCATTATAAGAAAACAGCAGTCTTCTACTAATATGCCGGGTGCCAGCTTAGTCACTCCATTGGTATCACAACCCAGAACCTGTGTTGCCCTGGACCCGTTAGTCCCCACAGCGCTCGATCAAGGTACCGCAGTGGACGACATGCTGTCCAACATAGTCAACACACACAAAAAACCCAAACCCTTCCCCACAGATCGAATTAACCGACTGTATTCCGTTAGCAAAAATGGTGCCACCAAAAATTAAAAACTAAATTTGGCAAAACGAATATGTAGATTTCAAAACACTCCTACCATCATTTAAAGAAGATCCCTGAGTTGCGAATATTACGCCAGGCAATATCAACATTCAGCAAAGCAACTCCCATAAACAGTCGTTAACAATTCTTCAGTGGGTGGTTTCGTTTAACAAATTCTCTTCTGTACTTATCGAGAAAACCCCAGACCAAGCACCACATCTGCTCAAATACCATAGCTACATACTCGATGTCCAAGAAGGCGCGTGGCGGACGTATGACGAGTCCTTTAGAATGTGACGTAAGTCTATGGTGCTACCGTGGAATAAATGGGTTGATGATCTGAAATGGAAAGCTACCATATCCAAATCAACATAAAAGACAAACAATTTTTGTTTTCGTCTTCTCTGCTTCTGCTTCGATTTCAACAGCGCCATCTCATGTACATCATCCCCATGCCCCTACAGTCACGTGTGTCAACTCTGCCGGGCTAACCACCCAAAGCTACGATGCTTCAAACGACGCCGCAGCACGCTTCCCACCCAAGGAAATAACAACAAATCCACAACTAAGAACCTCAGTGTCAACAACTCAAACAAAGGAGCCACTCCCTACACTCTAACTCCTGCCGACTAAACGACTACTGAACATGTTAAAGATTTTCGATTTGGATTCAACCTCGGCTGCACATTACTCCCACCTCCAGGGGTATCTCAGAACCATAAAAGCACCCGAGAATACCCCGGTGTAATCCACAAGTATATTGCAAAAGGTCTAGAAAGGTGCCGCATTGCTGGTCTATTTCCTACACCTCCATTCGACAGTTTTGTTCTTCTCCTCTAGGGGTCATTCCCAAGTCCTTGCCGGGTGAATTGAGAGTAATTTATGATCTGTCCTTCCCAAGGGGCAGCTCTGTCAACGAGGGGATACCAAGCGAACTTTCACATGTTTCGTACGAGTCAATTGACGTACGATTCAATTGATAACATTACTTTGCTGGTCGCTAAAAGATGTTCATTCGCTCACTGGCTCCTGTGATACAAGACTCCCTATCACGAAAGAGATATTATACAACATACTAAGCGCGGTGGTGCACATTGAACCAAACCGTTCCCTGCAACTTTTACTTAAATGCAATCTTTTCAACCGCCTTCCATGCTTTCTTTCACGTAGGGGAGCATGCTGCCACAGGAACCTTGCCTGCACAGTTATTCAGAGGGACGATACTGTATTCTCTGAAGTCGTGGTATGTATCACTATTAACTATTCTAAGACAAGAGGGGGCAGCCTCCAATCTCTCTCCTTATCAGTAGGCCGGCGGGTCACACTTGCCCAGTGCGGATTCTTGAAGTATACCTCGCCTATTTTAAGCATGACTCGGCGCTCCTCTTCCAATTAGAGGACGGGAATCCTGTTCCTCCTTCATTCGTTAATTAAAAACTGAAGGCAGCAATAGTTTTCTGAGCCTCGACCCCTCACGTTACTCTGGCCATAGTTTTCGAATTGGGGCTGCAACCTGTGCAGAAGAAATGGAGCGCCCCGAAGCGGAAATTCGCAGTATGGGAAGATGGAACTCACAAGCCTTCCGAAATTACACCCGCATGTCGAATATGTCGGTCTGATATTTCAGCAATTAGCTAGCTGGGGCAATGAAACGCCGCGTAGTTCACAAACACGCCTGTCATCAGAGGGCTGGGGCAAAATTACACTTATAACGTTTCATCTACAAATCGTCCTGGTTACCCTGTTGTTACACCTTATATACAGGCCTTTCAACATGGCTGGGGCAGCACGACAGACAATACGGTCAACAAATAATTACGGATACCCAGTTGACCTCGCAACACTCATTTCAGATTCAGTGAGTTTACTTCACTGAAAACGTGCCTGTCAGCGGCTGGCTGGAGCTACGTAGTGAAAACTATTTTCCTCGATATTGTACGTTTGGAAAATCCATTAAGTCTTAAAAATGCCTGTCAGCAGGTGGCTGGGGCAGTTTACGCAGAACACTATGTATATTAACTTTTAATTTATTTTTGCGGCTGGCTGGGGCATCGCAGTGAACAATATTCTTCTCGATATGGTTCACAGGATAACTCCACTGATTAGAATCAGGCTTGTTAGCAGATGGCTTGGGCAGATTTCTGCAAACAAGGTCTTTAATTATCTATTATTTTGGTATTTCCAATAGGCCTACATTATTTTAATAAAATTTAAATCATAGGTTTAAGGCATGCTTTAATTCAAATATCTTTTACATAAAAGTTTGGCATACGCATCTGATAAGATGACATTAGAAACCGAAAAATACGGTAATTAGAACGTTTCAAGTATGTACGGTAAGCTTTATTTGGTTACAGTAAATGTAGGTGTGATTCGGTCGTAATCCCTTCTCATACTATATTCATTTAGCCATGGCCTTGCTGCCTGCGTTGGGTGCTGACCCTTTCCGGGTCAGTGGTGCTACGGCACCCTGCCGCTTGGCTCGTTGGCCAGTTTTTAAGAATTTTTACTATGGAAATTAATTTAGGAACCGATCGTGTGCGGTCCCTTTGCCTTTTCTCGTAATAAATCACGACTGAATCACACTATATTAGACCGTCGGGGGTCGGGGAGAGCTGCCCCCCCCCCCCCCCGTCGGGGAGAAAAAGCACAATTCGTCAGGGAGAAAAAAATATTATATGTATTTTTTACATATTAGTAGACTCTAAAATCGATTAAATAAGCCTTTGAAACCCCTAAATTATCGAAATTTTCGGGGGCATCGCCCCCAGGTCCACTTTCGGAACCTTTATCGAAGCTCGACCACGCCCACTTTGCTTTCGTCGGGGAAATCCGACACCTCGTCGGGGGCACGGCCCCCCCCCCCCCGGGCTCCCCGTCGGGAAAATCCTGGCGCCACCTCGCTCCGTGCACCGATAACTCCTTGGAAATTCTTTTTCACGTTTGAACTTTAATTGCTCCACAGTCAGTCAAAATTTCCAATACAGGTCATAAGGCAAGTAAATTATTGTGCTTTTGTCTGACGACTCAAAATCACGAAAACCTAGAGTCATTTTTTTTTGCAAATATTATATCATATTTCTTGTGTTAGGTTAACAGCTGAAATGGAGTTTAGAATAAGCCTACATCTCAATATTGGATGTTGGTGTTTACATGTATACATTTTTCTCGAGACAAAGAGAAATGGTTATCAGCCTATTTGTGTCGTATGATATTATTGCTTTAAAACTCTTATTATTATTAAGAAAAAGCATATACATTTAGAAAATTACGTACAAATTAAAAATTTCCGTTAGGTTTTCGAAAGCTCCATCAATTGATTGAATGCCGTTATTGCTAGCATATCTGTAAAGAAATTATTAAGTGTCAAATTGTTAAAATCATTATAATCATTATTTAAAAGAAATAAAATTAGTAGTTTAGTAATAAACTTTAAAGAGAATGAATGGTATAAGATCTGTTATGCTAATGGGTGTGAATTCAATATGTAGCATCCGACCTAGAACTTTATTTAGTCACAGTTACAACTTTAACTTCAATGCAAATGTAAAAAATGTATAATATAGTATAGATTAAATCAGGGCCTCCCATGAGAACATTTTTCGTTGACAAAAGTTTTTCTACTGACATGTCATTAGGGTATAAATAAACAATTAAGCAGGGTGAACCTTCACACTTTTTGGCGGCAATTTACAATGATATATTTGCTCATAACTTCACCTATATTCAATGAAAATTGGCAAATATGGTATCTAAGTATGTGTTATTGGGGGTCACTGAATTCAGTGAGACATGTTTCGAAAACCTAAAATGTCAGCCTAAAAATGTCAAAAATGAATTGTTTCAGTATAATTCCACATCTCCTCTATGAAAATGGTAAATTTTGGTCTAATAATAATAATAATTTGGATTTGTAAAGCGCAAAATACATAGGTCTCTATGCGCTAGAAATTTGCAAATTAAAATAAACTAAAAGAGATCATATGTGTTTAGGCTCTCCTAGTCCAATAAGCTTAGTTTTAAAAAGCTGGGATGGCAGCCGATTTGAAATTCAAGATAGCCGCCACAAAAACCGTAAAAAATAAATATTTTGGTACATAATTCCAATTCTCCTTTATCGAAAATGGTAAACAGGTAATACCTAGGGTACTTACATCAATCCAAGGTTCATTGTATTTTTGAAGGTTCTGTTATTAATGACCTGTATTCTATTATCGTTTAAATACCTGAAAAACAATTTTAAAAATATTTTAACAGTAATTAATACTGTACTGCAGTGATACAAACGAATGCATACAAGTCAAAATTATATTTTTGGGATATTGAGCAAAACAGTTTTCTTGTTATATTGTTAATGAAGTTAAGTTTAATACGTATGTCGAAATTTTGACTTATTATGTCGTAATTTCGACATACGTAAATCGTATTTAAGACTTACTATGTCGAAATTTCGACATATTATGTCGAAATTTCGACATAATAAGTCGTAATTACGACATACGTATGTCGAAATTTCGACATAATATGTCGTAATTACGACTACGTATGTCAAAATTTCGACATAATAAGTCGTAATTACGACATACGTATGTCGTAATTACGACATAGGCTTGGGCCACTATTTATATGTATATCTCTAAAGATTTTTAAAATCAATCTTAATTACCAAAGTTAAGGATTGTCAAAGGAGTTGAAATGTACATGGACAATACAAAAACGGTGAATGAAAAATGGTGGATTTTTGTTTAAATACGGTATACAATATTAAAAAGTCAATTTAATGCTAACAATAATACTAACTTCAGGTATCAGAGTATATTTATTTTTAAAAGTAATACAATTGGGAAAAAGTCGTCCGGCCAAAGCCTGTGCGGCCGGTGTGGTTCTGATGGCCCTGCGTCAGTGGTGGGGATATTTGCCATTGGGGTTTATACTGTTGTTTGTCTGATTTAGTTTGTATTGTAAAATAAATATCATATCTCCGCCCATGATTAACGTGTACTCATTTTTACCGCTGCAAAGGATATTAATTCTATTTTCTAGTTTCTTAAAAATAATGACATTTCTTTGTAGTAATTTGGGGTGTTAACGCTGTCTCTTATACACATCTAGATGTGTATAAGAGACAGGGCTAATAGTTGGGACCGAAAGGGTGAGGACCTGTCTCTTATACACATCTAGATGTGTATAAGAGACAGGTATACCCGTCCGACTATAGGGTCGCCA
>NW_022743765.1:466984-471676 GCF_011630105.1 Anneissia japonica | reverse complement strand
TTGAAAGATATGGCAGCTGATTTCAAGAACATTGTCAGTGATGATCTGAAGTAATATCAATAAAGTTTTAGCTGATTGTTATAAATAAATACTTCATAACTGGCTGTGCAATACAATTGAAATAAGCAAGAGAAGAGAAAAAGTGGCATTGCAACAAGTTAATCTAGATATTTTATATAGGCCTAAAGACATTTTATTAAAAGAAAGTTGGAATTCTGTACATCTATAGAAACCAAAATAAAGTTCTAAAGAAACTCTATACAGTAGATGATTGTTTTGTTCAGGTTCTAAAAATATTCTTTAGAGTTTCTATCAACATTCTAAAGAACCATATAGAGTTTTAATAGAATTCTATTAAGAAATCATTTGAATTCCTATAGATTTTCTACAGCAACTCTATAGGTCAGCTTTTAGAAAATTACATAGAATCAACCTATAGAAACTTTATAGAATTCTGATTTTATTTCTATAAACATTCTATAACTTTATATATGTATTCTTTAGAATGTTTATATTTTTCTATAAAATAATCTCTATGGAAATACTAATAATTCTATAGAATTTTTAACTGAAATTTAAAATTCTGTAGACATTTTGTAGAAACCTGTGTATTTTTCTATGAAAATTCTATTAACTTTCTATAGATTTTTTTCATAATGGTAATTTTCTATAAGTTTTTCTATATAATTCGTCTAACTTTCTATAGAATTGTATGGGAATTCTATAAAAGTCGATATAATTATTGAAAATTCTATATAAATTCTATATAAAAAAAGTTCTATAGTAATTGTTGTAGTTTTATAGAAAATAAAAAGGTTTCTAAAGAAAATAAAATTTTGTTTTTCTATACAAATACTCTATGTAAATTCTATAAATTTTTCTTAGATTTTTTTTTTCTACAAAATTTCTTTAGAGGTTCTAAGAACACTCTATAGAACTCTATCGGAGTTCTTCAGGATTTCTATTTAAACTACATCAAAACATCTTTAGCGACCTTGTAGAAAATCTATTAAAACTCTATAAAGCTGGTTTAGAAAATCATATAGAATTTGCCTATAGAAAAGCTGTAGAAATTTTATAGAATGGTTTCTTTAGAAATTCTATACATTATTTTCTTACGGGATATCACTCAACTGCAAGTCACAACTTTTCAATCGTACATAAGTGAAGCTGACGAGAAACAATACGTACAGTGGCCCAAGCCTATGTCGTAATTACGACATAAATATGTCGAAATTACGACATACGTAAGTCGTAATTACGACTTATTATGTCGAAATTTCGACATAATAAGTCGTAATTACGACATAAAAATATATATATATCAGTGGCCCTAATAGGCTTTCGTACATAATTATCTTTTCCAAATTAAATCAATAGCTAATTAAGCATGAAAAATCTGATTTTATTGATTATATCAAGTTTTGCCAGTATAATACATGCGATAGACATAATGTATAATGGAAATTAACAATTTAATGTTATTTTCACTACGACCTAATGAATATAAAATTTGTTTGTTAAATTGTTTCTTATATATTATTATATCACTTAATTAATATGTGTGGTATGATTTACTATAAAAGTATGCTATACTTTACAATGTGAAACTAATTATCACTACAGAAAGATGATATTAAGATGACCTAAAGCGTGATTAAATCCACATAAATAAACGTTGAAATCAGTAACTCAGAGCTGACTTAGGCAGACAAGATCTTATATGATATGATAATAAGCATTCTGTTGATGGAAAGATGACAAGTTGTCGGTTTTGTAATGCTATAATAGAAATTGAGTACTTACTCGAAAGTTTCAATCCCAATTAAAGATCTTATCAACTGAGAGCTATGTATACCAGTCTGGCCACTGTGTCAAATGTACTGATGCTACGCATCAAATAATGGATATATACACAACTACCGTGGATTGAAATAACATTTTAGTACTTAATTACCGACAGGCTTTACGCAGTACTATTGGCGTTCAGAATAGCGTATTTTGGCTAAAATAGGATTTAACACGTTGGATGCAACACCCCCTTACATAATTGCCTTTCTAGGTAATGTGAGAAAAGTTCAAGAAATAGGCACCTCTAGATGTTCGGAAATGACACTCTCAGACTTTTTTTTGCAATTTATTTTTCAAAATGTAATGAAATTTACATCAATTCTAAGCTACGTTACGCTACGTTTTTATAAAATTATGCGTAGCATTAAAGCTACATTTTACGGGAGTCGAAATTCATGCCAAAAATTATAGTTCTGCTACGGTTACATTCCATTCCAACCATGGAGTAACCAGTTGATGGATAGCCCATTAATGGATAGACCTTGTGCCAGTTCAGGGCAACATTAGTACAACTGGAAATAATATTAGGCCTACAGCAATTGCATTATATTTGTAATACTTGGAGTATGTATTATACCTGTCTCTTATACACATCTAGATGTGTATAAGAGACAGCTTGATGTTTATATATATACAATACATATATATATAAATACATTTATATATATTATCTATATATAAATACATATACATATTATCTATTATATAAATACATAATAATAGAGACATTGATAAAATCAAATGAAACAGTTGACGTATTGGGGGAACATAAGTTTTTTTATTGCACACGAATATTTCGTCCTGTCCTCAGAACTTTCTCAACGTGAATGAATAAAAACCTTACAAAGTAGGTAAATCATGAGCTATGGAATAACAGTAAATAACAATGAAATAACAATAAGACAATGCTGGGCATAATTAGTTATTCGTGAAAGTATAGCCACTAGCAAAGCCTAGATCTCTGTTAAGACCCTTAGTATGTGATTTAATACGGAGTATCCATAGTATCTCTGCGCAACGTCTATCTTTAGTAGATTTGTAGTCACTGCCTATGATGATGAAACGAAAATTAAAAATTGAATGCCCGGATGAATTGAAATGGTCACTCACAGGAAATCCTTTGCTTTTATCTCTAATAGATTTTTTGTTTTTATGATTGTGTCTAAGCTTAGTGCCAGTCTCTCCAATATAATTACCCATGTTACATTTATTGCAGTAAATCATATATACCACATTAGAGTGATCAAAATCTAATCTTGGGGTGCGTATAGCAGGGCCGGCGGAACGTTTTTTAAAGTGGAGGGGGGGGGGGCAATTATAAGATGAATGGAAATATGACAACATGCAGATCGGGAATCAAACCTAGGTGGTGGGGTCAACATTCCTCCCCCGGACAAATTTAAATTTCTATAATGGCTGGAAATGACCTTTCTCGACTTTTGAGCTAAAATGACTTTGTTCTTGAAAATTCAAGGATTTTTCCCTCTTGAAAACGGTAAGGTAAACTTTCCCATTACAGTAAATAGGCCTGTTATGCGTGTATACTTTAAGAAAATGAGTAGTTGCATATCGTATTCTTTTTTTCAATGAATCGATAAGCTCCAAAGAAAAGGGGGTCCATCCATGCCGGAAAATGAGCTTTCCCCCGACTCCTGAAGTGTCTTAATTACTTTTAAGTTTTTCAAAATTCAAGGTTTTCCCCTCTTGAAAACGGTCAGGTAATGTGTTTCCATTGTTATTACAGTAAAGGCCTTATGTGTCTATACACACATAACATTAAAAAAAAATTAGTAGTTGCATACGAATTTTCCATGAACGATGAATCACGAAAAGAAAGGGGGTCCGGGAAAATTTTGATTCCTAGAAGGCGGGAAATGAGATTACTCGACTACTGGGGTGTCATTTAGTTACTTTTAAGTTCTTCAAAATTCAAGGTTTTTCTCTCTTGAAAACGGTCAGGTAATTTTTTACCATTGTGTACATACATAAAAATTAAAAAAATGAGTAGTTGCATACGAATTTTCTATGAATCGGTTCTTCAACAGGAAAATTGTGATTCCTAGGTGGCGGAAAATGAGCTTTCCCGACTTCTGAGGTGTCTTTTAATGACTTTTATTTTCTTTAAAATTCAAGGTGACCCCCCCTTCTTGAAAATAATTCATTTAATCAATGAAGTCCAAAGAAAAGGTCCGTGTTCCCCGGGAAAATCTCGATTTTTAGATGGCGGGAAATGAGCTTTCCTGACTTCTGAAATGTATTTTAAGTTCTTCAAAATTCAAGGTTTTCCCCTTTTGAAAACAGTCAGGTAAATTTTTCTCATTTTTTATTTTATGTGTGTATTCATACATAAACAAATGAGTAGTTGCATGCGTATTCTTTTTGCCATGAATCGATAAATCCCAAAAAGAAAGGGTGGTCCAGGGGTTCTCCCTCTCGAAAATATTTATTCCTAGATGGCGGGAAATGAGCTTTTCCGACATTTGAAGTGTGTTTTAATTACTTTTATGTTGTTCAAAATGCTAATTTTCTTAATGTAACAAAAAAAAAAAAAAAAAAAAAAAAAAAAAAAACAGCTCAAAAAAAAAAAAAAAAAAAAAAAATCAGCTCACGGGTTCTGAAAAGGTAGGTCTAGAATTCTTTTTCTTTTTCCCTTTTTTGTTGGCCAAGGGAGGGGTCAGGACCCATGACCACCACCCCCTCCCCCATATCCGCCAATGTGAATTGCGAGAAAATGTAACTCGGTCGGGTACCGGATAAACATTCTCTTTCCCATCCTTCTCCTCCTTCTTCCCTTCTTCTTTTCTTGCATTTCCGATCATACAAAAATCTCCAGACATTACA
>NW_022743765.1:462914-465931 GCF_011630105.1 Anneissia japonica | reverse complement strand
TATATCTAAATATATATAAATATATATATATATATATATATAAATATATAAATATAAAAATATAAAAAAATATAAATATAAAAATATAAAAATTATAAATATAACAAAACATATGTACATATACATACATACATATGTACATATATACATATATACATATATGTACATATATTCATATATGCATATATGTACATATATTCATATATACATATATGTATATATATTCATATATACATATATGTACATATATTCATATAAATTTGTATATCTATATATATATATATATATATATATATTTGTATATATATGTATGTCTCCATGACAGCCGACATTAGCGAATTTACTCGCAAAATTAGATTAAAGAATATTTAAAGATAAACCAACCCAGCCTGACAACGGATCTTCATATAAAAGGAATGTAAACAGCATAGACAAACTATGGTCTCCACCCAGCAATAGAAACCCTCACATTGACAGCTTTGTTAATGCAGCTAAAGTTCATTAAGATATGTTCATCCAAGACAATATCAAAGATACTCAGCAGAGCTCCAATAATCTAACTAAAAGTGAACAACGTGTAGTTAAAAACCTTTGAAAAAATCCCGACATATCCATCAAACAGGCAGACAAAGGTGGCGCTATTACAATCATGAACACCACTGATTATATCGCTGAAGCTGAAAGCCAACTATCCAATCCGGAATTCTACAAGCCTCTTATCAACGATCCAACAGATAAATTCAAAAAGGAACTAACCCTAACAATATCTGAATTTGATGAATCTGTCCAGCATCTTACACCTCTTATGCCTACACCAGGAACATTCTACTGTGTACCAAAATTACACAAACTGCCTAAACTGATAGCCGATGCGACTAAACCAAGAACGCTCCTACTTGATACTCCTACTACCATCTACGAACTACCCAATCTCTCAACATTAGACCACCAGGCAGACCCATCATCTCCGGCAGAGGCACTGACAGAACATTTATCCGGATATGTCGATTCAATCCTTAACCCTTTTCTGCACAATATTCCCAGCTACACACAGGACTCCACCGATTTTCTTCGCAAGATTAATGAGCTGAAAGAACTTAAAACTGATGCCATGCTTGTCACTTTGGATGTCTCTTCCTTGTATACCAATATCCCCAATAACGAAGGTATAGCTGCTTGTAGGAATTTCCTCACTAAACATAACACCGGACACAACATAGATAATATTTGCACTATCATTAATTACATCCTAAAACATAACTACTTTACATTTAATGGGAAATACTATCTACAGACTAAAGGTACAGCTATGGGGACTAAAATGGCTCCTAGTTATGCCAACATATTCATGGCCGCCTTAGAAGAACGCATGTTATCTAGTTTCCCTCTTTAACCCACATTCTATACTAGATACATAGATGACATATTCATAATATGGGAAGACGGCCCTAATGCACTTAGCCAGTTTGAGACCCATATCAACAGGTTTCATCCCAGCATAAAATTCACACTCGAATCATCGAATTCTCAGATCCCATTTTTAGATATAACATCCACACTCAAAAATGGTAACATCTCTACATCCATCCACATCAAACCCACTGACAACCATAAATATCTTCACTTCAACAGCTTCCATCCCACAAGCCTGAAAAAGTCTATCGTTTATAGCCAGTGCCTCCGTCTTAAACGAATTTGTTCTGACCCCCCCCGACTATCACAAAAAACTATCCACACTCATATCTAATTTTGTTAAGTGCAACTATCCACTGCCATTAATCAAAGCTGCCGTAGCTAAAGCTACACTTAAAACAAGAACAAATCTCCTCACATACAACGAAATGCCTAACAGCAACTGCATACCACTTATATTAGACTATAATCCTCTCACCAAACCATTTACAGATGCCATTAAAACTGATTACAAAATACTCAAATCAGACCCATCAATCGCCCAACTTTATTACAAACCACCCATAATCGCACACAGACAATCCCCCAATCTTAAATCGCTCATAACATCATCTAAAATACCAACTGACCACCTTTCCACAAACACAGGTAACAAAACATGTAAAGATATTAGATGTCAATTATGTAATATAATCACTACAGGACATAGATTCAAAATACCAGGATCCACGGAAATCGTACACCCCCCCCCCCCCCAACCTAGACTGCCATGCTTCTAACGTTATTTATCTCATCTATTGTATTAAGTGTAACCATGGAAACTACATAGGTGAAACGGGTACCAAAATCAGGGCGAGACTTAATAATCACAAATGCACTATTAGACGCAAAGACATGAGCAAATCTGTTGCAGCTCATTTCAGTCTACCTAACCATAATGCCAGTGACATGCGATTTATTATTCTACAAAGTAATTTCATATCTACCAAAGAAAGACGTAGTGCGGAAATCCGTTGGATTTTTCGCCTAAAAACCCACAAAAAAGGTCCTAATAAGGACATGGGCTTTGTTAGTGAATATACATTCATCAAAGATATTAATTAAGCAAGCCTATACTTTGTTTACTCCAGCCCTATTTCATTTCCTGTATATTTATTTTGACTATACTACAGACTTCACTATATAATTATTTTATATCATATTTTATATTTCTGTTCCATATTTTTATCCATATAATGCTTTATTTTACCTATTTATAATTTTCCATTTCCTGCTTATATCCTATTTCTCTATTTGTTTAGAAGCCATCCCCTCACAGTCAGCATATCGTGGGAACAGCCATTATCTGCTTTCTCATTCCTTGTTTATCTATACTCAGCATTAAGACATTGTCTTTGCTAGTAAGCTTTCTTACTTTAGATAACAACTCAGCTCTCTAGTTAATTCTTATTTACTATTTTTGTTTATTTCACATTAAGTTTTAGTACCGCCCATGCTTTGTTGATAGGCCAATTAAATTTCAGGCAACTTGTAGCTAAGTATCTCTAATGTATATCACTCACGCTGATGAAGTCCACAGGAGTGGACGAAATATTCGTGTTAAA
>NW_022743765.1:459746-462741 GCF_011630105.1 Anneissia japonica | reverse complement strand
AAAAGCCAGATATTATATAGTGAGAATTTCATGCAAGCATGATTAGAAACAATAGGCTAGGTGGGATTAGAATAAACAGCCTAAACAAGTAAACAGGAAGACCAAAACTAAACTTTAGAGGCATGCCTTAATGAATAAGCCAAATGATTTATCCAGAATACTTTGGAATGCCATAGGTTTAATTTAGTGTACTGGGAGAACGTTCCTAATATTGAGTCCAAATGGTGTGGTGGTTTAAGTAAAAGTTCCCAATGAATCTCTTTATCTTTGCGATTTTTGTCGCTCCAATTGGCATTATGGTCAATTGCAATCACTCTGAAATTTGAAATGACCAGCTAAATTGAAATGTTCGGCTACTAGTTGATCAAGCTTAGATGTTCTGAGCACGAGGTATGACTCTTTCTGCAATGTTTTGATGTAAGAGATTCATACACTACCTCTCATCTTGTTTTTGTCGTTCTGCGGCTTGTGAATGTTCCGTTTTCTTTCTAAAATTACCCATTACCCTCTAAATTGACCACTCTGGGTAATGGCAGTTATTCAGCGCTCTTTTGATGTTACTCATATTTTCAGTCTCCTTCATCTCCGTTTCTACAACCATTTCTGCCCTGTCATGAAAAACTCACTCCACTGCATTGAACAAAGTTCTGAGATAATCAACAAAACGTGTTATTGTCTTCGCTTTCTCCATGCGTAAATAATTGAATCCTTATTTTCACACGATTTTAAAGGTTTTATAAGTACTGTTCATCGTGTAGAACTTGTATTTTTAATTACTCTATATAATAATGCAATATGCCACATTTATTGTTTTTTCATGACATACCGGATCAATCACATGTAAAAAAAACACGAAAGACTCACTCAACTGCATTTGTCATGAAAGAATTAACTCAACTACAGTATTTGAATGTAAAAACACGTTATATTATTAAATATTATTACGATGATAAGTAATATTATATCAACTTTTGTGAGTAAATTTTGGGTTACGCCTATTTTTTACTTTGATGGCAGAAGCAAAGAATAGAACACAGAAGCACACATACTCAATATAGAACCCTGTTTATTATTTTCTAATCTAATAATAATAATAACAAAAATAATAATAGGATAATGACAATTAAGTTAATAATAATAAGGTAAATATAGGTAATATCACATAGGTAATAAATAGTGCCCTATAATAATCTATCAGAGATTTTGTATTAAATAAAAAAAGACAAATTAAATAAGAAAAGATGCTTTTTAGGTGGTCCTTAAAAAACGTCAAGAACTTTCCTCCTTAATACATATTGGGAGCTGGTTCCATAATGGTCCCCTGCCAGAAAAAAAGATCGATATCCATACTTTGCTAGTATGACTAATGCCAAAAAAGTATGAGATAATGTTTCCTTAATACCAATATTGTGCACCTGTAAAGATATTGTTTATAATGATTACATTGTGAAAGTAATGTTATATACATTAGACAATCGTTTTTCTCAATGATAAACAATATGCAGCACTATGTAGTTGAGTGGGTTTCTCAGGATAACCTATTACATAATAGGTATTAAATGCCAGTTACGTGAAGTCTTTCATAACATTTGCAGTTAAGTGCGTCGTTGCAAACAAAAGTAACACAGACTTGCAGTTGAGTGATATTTTAGTTTTTAAATTTCATATCTTTCGTTATAATTTCAAATATCTGAATACATCACAACAGGGTGTGTTATGTCCCCAAAAGTGCAAAATGCTGAAAAGGTGCATTTTGAAAAAATTGTCAGTTGAGTGAGTTAACGTGTAATTGTTGATCTGTTTGCGTGGCCTTCCGGTAAACCGATGTGCCAGCATATTTAAGCTTGATTTGCATATCCAGAAATGAATTTGTGTTATTAGCTATATGAATTTTACAGTTTTAATGTTGCTATCATGGTTATGGCTCTTAAGCAATAATTGTCAATGTCATTCAAGATACAGATTAACTAGTATGGGACTGATGGGCTTACCATAGCAATGCCCTGATTTTTTCTGTAGATTTTGCCATTGAACAAGAATGTCTTGTTGGCGATTAGCTCAAGTAGCTTCATTATGTCTGTAGTTTGGTTCTTTCATGAAATGTCGGATCTGTTTTTAAACGGTTTTCTTTTACTGGTGTTTTTGTCAAAAGCGATACTACATCAAATGAGACAAATGTTTCGCCTGGCTTAACCGTTATCTTTTGTATAGGTGGATATGATGCTTAACTCCAATATTATTAATTTTAGATTTCTAAACATTGTTTGGAGTATATGGCCAATTCACATGATAGATTATATCCATAGGATACACCTAATCCAAAAATCTCAAAATATAAAAAATGCATATAATGCGTTTATGAACATGAACATCAATGTCTGCCATGAAAATGTATTGTTGTTAGTGTGTTTTCAGAGATAGACTAGCAGTTAAGTCTAATTTAAATGATGTCGATTTCATTGCATAATATTCTTGGTCGTTATGCAAAGTTTGATGAGGTAAGAAAAATATTACCGAAAAAGAATTGAAGAATAATTAGGCGTAAAATGATTCTTTTAATATGTGAGTTATAGTCCACTCTACAGAAATGAATAACCTTTAACCTTTAAAAACACAGATGCAGATAGGTAGACGTCGATACACTGGCTGTAGTTATTAACAAAACTGAATGCTCACCGTAATTACCTTGTTTTGACAAGACAGAATGACTGGATGTCGACATAAAAATACAAGATCACGTTCTCAATCGTAATTTGATAAAATATAATGTTGCAAGGAAATATGGATTTTCATATGTGCAAATAACATTGTATAAACGATAACGATTCATACATGGCATGAATTCCCTGTTAAAGAGAACGGATATAAATTTGTTCGCCTATTTTAAAGGTTTTTAGATTATTAGTAATAATGCGTCCATCATTATGCAGGAGTGGATGCAGAGGCTGTCTCTTATACACATCTAGATGTGGATAAGAGACAGCACTACATCTCA
>NW_022743765.1:435432-459485 GCF_011630105.1 Anneissia japonica | reverse complement strand
AGATTCATACATGGCATGAATTTCCTGTTAAAGAGAACGGATATAAATTTGTTCACCTATTTTAAAGGTTTTTAGATTATTAGTAATAATGCGTCTATCATTATGCAGGAGTGGATGCAGGGGTGAATCCGGATTTGAAATCAGATTATGGGGTATGTCACTGTCTTAAAATATTACATATTAGCAATTTTAACAGTCCAAGAGGGGGTGGAGTGGAGTCACAGTATATTGGTCAATGTATGAAGCTCGAAATATATATTTGAATTCTGTCGTCGTTAAAAACATGTTTTTTCTTTTGACAGAGTGAGAGAAATTTTGTTAGCGATTATTTGTGTTGTATGATAATAATTTCTTAGAATTGTATTTTATTAGTAGGAAAAGGCATATAAATCAAAAAATAACATACAATTCACTAAGTTGTGTTAGGTCTTCGAAAGCTCCATCAATTGATTGAATGTTGTTGTAGCTTGCATATCTGCAAAGGAAATTACTAAATGTCAAAGATTGTTATAATATCAATCATCATTTAAAATAAATAACATTCTAATAGCCCTAATCACTAATAAACTGAGCATTTTTTTAAGAGGTAATATTTTGGTTTAAGATCTGTTGAATTCAAATGAGTGTGAAATTAATATATTATAGCCTCTATTGGTTAGTGAATAAGCCCAGATCGTCGAAAGGTCAGTAATAGATTGTGAATGTGCTTCCAAGACATTTTAATGCCTGTTATTCATAATTAAACATAATAAAAAATGAATATTTTTTAGGCATACATGTATTGCTTTATAAAATATAACATAATGAATTATAAAAATCAAATTTGGAATTAACTTTTTATTTTGAAGTAACATAAAAATGATAACTTGAACATGCAAATTATTGTATTATAAAATAATTTTACAGTGTAAAGTGACGGAAACACTTCCAGTCACTGGAATTTGTTTTACTTTTATTATTATCCTGTCAAAAAATCAGGTTACACTTTCTAAAAATTCACTAATTTCTATGCTCAAACAAGGAATGAGCTTTTTGCGTAATTTGAATAAAACTGATAAAGCATTCGCCCTTATGCGACCGTACGACTACTCGACGAAGTGGAGAAACTAGGGAAATACAAACCCGAGTCTCTTTGTTGATATACAGCAGTGGCGTCTATAGGAATTAGCAATGGTGGCAGCAGTAAAAGAAATCTATTTTCATTGGAATGTCATCGAATGCTGGAAGTGATCGTACTAAAATCACTTGGTGGTGCTGTGAACTGGTAAAGCAGAATTGATCTGATGAAGCAGAAGTAAATCTAGTAAAGCAGAAGTTGATCTTTGCATAGCAGAGTTGATCTGGGCAGAGCAAAGTTGATCTGGGCGTAACAAAAATAAGCTGAACGAATCAGAGGTGATCTGGATATCTGAGAAATTGGACTGGGTAACGCAGAACTGGTGTGTGTCAAGAGGTGCTCAGAACGGAAATCAAGAAGCGAATTGAATTGAGTTGTGAAGACAGCGCAGTCGTAGTGTGGCAAAGTCAAGAAAAGGCAGAAGCAAGAGTAAATTGTGTTTGTAAAATTTAAGGTAGGGTTTATGATTTGTTCCATTTTAGTATAGTGAAAAACAGGGCCCCTGTGACCATTTTCCGGGGACCAAGGTTCTCTGCTGATTTGGCATCAACATGTTTTTCGGCGGCCATTTTTACTCCATGAAAAAGGGTAAATCTATTGTCTAACTATATGTTATCATGGTCACGTAATTCAATGAGACATGTTTCAAAAACCTAGGATGGCAGCCATTTTGAAATTCAAGGTGGCTGCCATAATAATCATTGAAAATCAAATATTCCAGTATAATTCCACTTCTTGTTGTTGGAAAATGGTAAATTTGATGTCTAATCATAATTATGTTATTAGGCTCTCTGAGCCCAATAGGAATAATTTCAATAAACTAGGATGGCAGCCAATTTGAAATTCAAGATGGCCACTACATAAATCGTCAAAAATCAAATATTTTGGTATATAATTACATTTCTCCTCGCTCAAAAAATGTTACATTTAGTGTATAATCATATGTTATTTACATTCTTGAGTCCAATGAACATAGTTTCAAAAACGAAGTATGTCAACCAGTTTGAAATTCAAGATGGCCGCTACAAAAATCGTCAAAAATAAAATATTTGGTATATAATTCCACTTGTCGATCAAAATTGGTAACTTTGGTGTTTAATCATATGTTATTGGACTCTCTGAGTTAAAAAAAAAACAAAAAAAAAACAGAACATCACCTGTGATTGGTTAAAAGTAAAAACCTAAGAACTAGCCAATGACAGAAGGTCTACAATGCAGTGAGCACATTTTGCTTTGGAGCTAACTTTGGTGAGTTGGAAGAATACAGTTTAGATGTTGACAAGAAAAAGTATATGAAAGAAGATAACCTTCTCAGTGAATAAATACTTAACACTCATTAACACTCATTTTAATTTCAAGGTAATTATAAAAGATAAATATAAAACTAAAGATAGAACACTCCAGCTTTGGAAATGGCCAGGCTAAGCAGTAGCCTAGGCCTAAGCTAAGTACTACATTACCCTAGTAGGCGCCAGTCTAGCCTCTACACCACAGCTACAGGCTCCCATACCTGTGCTTTGGAGCCCTGACTATTGAAGTGGTGCGGTCATTAAACAAATATTATTGTACAGTATCTGTATTCTTCTTGCACATTAGTTGTGATAATAACGATAATGGTGGTCATTTCGTGTCATTTTACATTTGTACAGCGTACACCAGATTACGATATTCTGGCGCTATTTTACCATTGGTTGTAACTATGGTTGAAACATTAAATATTGGAACTAGAGGAAAGCGCAAAGGTGCACTTGCTGTTCATCTAGAGTGTATTTTATGTAGTGACACTTGTACGGAAATTGATTCCATAGACCAAATGATACCAAGTAGATGTAATAAGATTAAAGATCATTCAGAAAAATGGAGAAATCTTGACAGGTTCGGAAATGTGTTTACAACAGTTGATTTGGGTGCTAGCAATACCGGAAAATACATGCACAAATCATGTGAAATTACACTGTGTAGTAGCAAAAACCATTGTCAAGCAGTCAAAAGAAAGAAGACGTCAGAAGTACAACAAAAACATGAACACAACTCTTCGACAGCAAGTAATGTTACAAATGAACTCCCTAAACCGAAACGACTTCGACGTGATGGTATATTGCATGATAAAGATCTATGTATTTGGTGTTTGAAACCAGGTGATCCTAAAGGTAAAAATAAAGATAAAAGAAGACTTAGATTGTTGGTAAGCAATGATGGGTGGTACAGCTTTAAGGTTCATGTTGAATTTTTAGAAGATCCTGTCATGAAAGATAGACTTGAAAGATGTATTGAGATAACAACAAATCCCTTTGCTGTCGAAGTCAGATATAACAACAAATCCCTTTGCTGTCGAAGTCAGATACTGTAAGCCTTGTTAGAAACATTATGTTGATAATCGTAATTCTCAATTAGTTGCTGGATATAACAGTCGTCCAGGTACCAACCACATCAAAACACATTTTTTTCTGTCAAGTATACTCAACAATATTTGAGAAACATGAAATATGGACATTACAAAGTTTACGAAAGGATTATGTAAATATTCTTCAGAATTTTTGGGATTGATTCAAACATCAAGTCAAGTTATATCAAAGAGCTACTAATTGAAGAGTTTAAAGCTGATATAGGGTTCAAACCAAACACAAGAAAGAATGTAAGTGAACTAGTTTATGAGGTGAAAGGCAGCAGTTCCTATGCTGAAGCTGTCATTAATTCCGCAGGAATCACTAATGAACAACTAATGCGGAATGCTGCAGTACGTCTAAAAAAAGAAGTTTGTGGCATGCCCGATGTTGAATTGCCTCCTTATGTTAGTGAATTGGAAAAGCCAGAGAAACCTCTCTGCTCTTGTTACGCCTCTTAACATGGTTAAAAGATGTTTCCTGTGAATCCATAGTCTTCAGCCCTAAAACTTTGTCAATGGCATCATTTCTCACCGGAAATCCGACTCAAACAGCAACAAATCTGTCAATTACGGCACATGGTCTTACAAAAAATAAAGAGTTAATTGAACTACTTCATAAATTGTTAATAACCGTCATCTGTTTGATTTTAGATTTAAGATCCAATTTGCTAGAACCAATTGTTATAAATTTACTGTTTTTAATTATTTTCCTTATTTATGGAATGACCTACCTCCAAATATTAGGGAATGTGCAATTAATTCCACAAAATTTAAATATGTACTTAAGCAATATTTTTTTAATTAAATCAAATTAAATTAATTAAATTATATTTTTACCTTAATGGAATTGTAATTCTCTTTGTAATATTTTTATTAATTTTTTATATTGTACATATATGAATTGTGAATTGTGAATTTTTCAGATTTTAATGTTTGTCTTTTTAATGTTTTGGAGAGCCTTTAGATAGTGATTAAGTTCGCTTTTAGGTAATCCTCAGGCTTTTTGTTTTGTCATTTGTTTCTCCTATCTATTGTATTGTATTGTCTTGCCTGGAAATAAATAAAATAAATAAATAAATAAATAAATAATTATTATTGTTGTTGCTGATGTTGTAGTAGTTGTCATTGTCGTTCTTGTTGTTGTTGTTGGTATTATCATTCATTCATTTATCTGGCACAAAGGTCCTGTGACTTAGTGAGCCATACCCAGTCCTAACAAATATTTGTTTCTTGATTTACAGGCGTTATAAATGGTTTTTATTTTATTAAAACCTTTTTGGTTCTAATAAAATGAAAAACCATTTATAAAATATATAAACTGTATATAGTAACCTACCTTGTAACATTTGTACTCTGAAGTGTTTGATTCATCGTACCTCCATGAACGAATGGAGCGGTCTGCTCCAGCACTGTACAAGTATTTGCCTCCGTCAATCAAAGCCCGTACCTACAAGCAACATGATCATTATATGCAAATAATTTCTTAAGCAAGAGGGCCTACAATACTATTAAACTATGTAAACAAAAGTATAGAGTATTTCTAAATGATTGTACTGTATGGAAGTGATTTTCATACCAGCTTTGTTCACATTTTTTTTAAAAATTAAATCATATTAAATTAATTAAATTATATTTTTACCTTAATGGAATTGTAATTCTCTTTGTAATATTTTTATTAATTTTTTATATTGTACATATATGAATTGTGAATTGTGAATTTTTCAGATTTTAATGTTTGTCTTTTTAATGTTTTGGAGAGCCTTTAGATAGTGATTAAGTTCGCTTTTAGGTAATCCTCAGGCTTTTTGTTTTTGTCATTTGTTTCTCCTATCTATTGTATTGTATTGTCTTGCCTGGAAATAAATAAAATAAAATAAATAAAATAAAATAAACATGGCATTGTTATTAGTTATAAAGACACATTGATGCTTCGTGACTTTTGGACATATAATGATTTGATGAATTCAAATTTCTGCACGGTAGAGATTTCTGAGGGCATGCCGTGTGTTGTTGTAGATAACGATGATTTCAAAACTGACACTTTAACAGGGGAAGCATCAGCAGCCCATCGCACTAATGTCATGTTTGTGCAACCAAAGTCCCTTGAGGTCAAGCCTAATGAAGGTAAAAACAGGGAAGTTGATAAGAAAGTCATTGCAAGTACTATCGAGAAAGTTTGTGATGATTACAATAAACTGTCACTTTTTAGGAAAAAGAACGAAAAAATCTTCCAATTCGTCAAGAACCAACACAGACCATAGACGATTCATCAAGTCAACACACCAAGGCTGTCATTCACACATTAGCAAGAGAATAAGAAAATGCTGAAAGGCCAGACCCATCAGCACAATATATCCCGAGCTTCTCAGGTTTTCAGGCATCTATGGAAGATTCAATGGAACAATCAAAAGCTTATTTTCACCACACTTATCCGTTACCACCGAGTAAGACTGTCTGCTTTGATATTATGCTGAAATTGAGTAAGATGTTGAAAGAGAAGCATATTCCATTTGCTTTATTAGTTATTATATATTCAGTATACGCATTTTCCTTGGAACTCAAAACCACCCATCAAGAATTATTTGCAAATATTATTCAACATCTTGGTGCATTCCATATGCAAATTTCATTTATGTCAGCCATTAACAAAAGTTTCATGGGTTCAGGCTTGTCTGAGGTTTTAGTTGCTGCTGGGGTAATAGCTGATGGTAGTGTTGATTAAGCTATGAAGGGGAAGCATTTTAATAGAATTATGAGATGTCATTCACTAATGAGAGAAAATACTGTTGATCATCTTTTGATGGAACATGGTTTCAAGTTGACAGATGATGAGAAAGTCAAACTAGAATCTGTCAATAATGCTTCTCATTGTCCAGCAGATCGAAAGAAATATCATGATGAACTTTTCGATGTGATACATGCACGTGTACAAGAGATGTTTTCGCAGGCAAATGAAAACAGTGATATGGCAAGATTTTGGATCTCGTACATTGATATGGTAGGCATTCTATTTATGAATGTACATTCTTGTCGATCTCAGAAGTGGAATGTATTCCTTTCTTCAATGTATCAGATGCTTCCTTGGATGAAAATATTGGACAATGATAAATAGTCCAGGCTTTTACCAGATCATTGGGAATTTTTAGGTACTCTTCCTACCCAACAAGCTGAATTCTTTTCACAGAATTTTTCTCAATCAATGACTGGTCACTCACACTCAGGCCTACCTCGTTATATGTGGATTGAATGTACTATGGTTGGCATCACAAACTAAAGAACAAAAAAACAACTAATGGTCAATGTTCATAATGCCAACCACTTTGGTAGGCTAGGAGAGGGAGTTCATCAACATACAAATTTGAAGAAATCTAAATTTGGGCACAAAGAGTGTGCACCTGGCAGAATTGCCAAAGATAAAAGAGCAGTGCAAGATCTACGAGAATGTTTCAAAGAATTTAATTGCAACCCATTTGATGATAAAAACGGCAATCTTAGAAGTCTTTAATCAGGAATTGAGGCGTCTGAAAAACTGGTGAAGGATTTTAAAAGTGCACATGAAGATGGTAAAAATCAAATTGAAGAATACTTAAAAGAAAGAGTGTATTCCAATAAAGAATCTATCTATGACAAAATTAAAAGAAACAAAAGACTCAATTTCACAAAGATGAAAACTGTAAAGGAAGCGTCTGCCTCTGTGTCTATGAAAGGGATGGAGAGTGATGGATTGGGAGCTGTTGTTGCCCTGCTAGATGACAACTCTTTAACATATATTTTTAGGTATAGAATAACCTCTGAATCCCTGGCCATATTCAATGCTAATTGTACATTTAGAAAATGCCAGAAATCAAAACTTGTCCACCGTATGGATACGAAAGCCAATTCTGCAAATAAGATACAAGAATACACTGCTATCATCGATACGGGCATGGTCATCAGAAAGGCAATCCCTAATAAAGAACAAAGGCTTAATGAAGATGGTTCCTTATTTACTTGGGAGAATTATGTCAACAAATGCACAGATATTATATTTAAAAGACATCACAATGCATCAACCATTATATGTGTTAATGACCCATACGGTAAAGAAGAGTCCATCAAATATGAAGAAAGAAAACGACGATCCAATGGGCAGAAAATACCTAATACACACATGAAGTTACAAGACCAGTTTTTATCAAGTAAAGAGTTTAACGAAATCCTGAAGAGCGATTACAACAAGTCAAGAATACAAGGATTTATTAAAGAAACCCTAGCAAGAAGAAGTAGAGTTGAAGGAGTTAGAGTGTTGTACTCTTTAGAAAATTGTGTTGATTTAGCAGATAATAGTGAGATACCAGAATTTAATTGTAGTCAGGCAGAAGCAGATACAATGATGCTGACTACTATCTCTCAAGAAGCTGCAAAACTACTAAACCAGTAGTAATAGACTCGGAGGATACAGATGTGTATGTTCAGGCTGCATACGTTGCACACAAGATGCCAGGAGAACAAATGATCTATAGAAAGTCAGAAGAAAATGTGTTTGGATCTGTGTAGTTATCAAATGGCAGAAATCATAATTCAACTTCATGTTATGACCGGCTGTGATAGTAACTCTGCATTCTTTGGAAATGGAAAGGCAAAGATTTTCAATAATGTTTAAGAAAGCAAAGAAGCAAAAAATCTGTTGAAATCCTGTGAAGAATCTCTTGCTGTGACAAATTCAACATTTGAAAAACTTACCAAGTTTGTCTTAAAGTTTATATACAATGACAACAAAAGCAAAAACACAACAGAGGCAAGGGTGACCAAGTGGAAGTCCTACAAGAAGAGAAAGTCACTTGCAAGATTGCCACCAGACAAAGATTCACTACTTCAGCATATTAAAAGAGCCAACTATCTATCATACAATCAATTAAACTTCTCATTAAGAATCCACCAATCACCAACAAAAAGTGGGTGGAAACTGATTAATGGAAAGTGCTATGCCAAAAGAAGTACTGAGCCAAACCTACCCAGTGATATTAAAGTTCCAGAACGAAATGATAGTGACAGTAGCGATGAGATTGATGATGAAACAAGCGATGAATCGTCCTCTGACGACGAGAATGATGACATATGAACCTAATTGTGATTTATACAGGTTCATCAAACAAATGCTTATGTTTTATTGTATAAATGGTAGTATTCTTTTCTCAAAATTAATTATTTTTGTATTTTGTAAGGTAAACTGTGTACATATTAATGGCAAAGATTTTGGAAAAAAGTAGGGTTGTCACCCTTTTAAAACTATGTTAATTGGACTCAGATTGCCCCATAACAAGTCATTAGACACCAAATTTACCATTTTTATCGAGAAGTGGAATTACTGTGTATACCAAAATATTTGATATTTGACGATTTTTGTGGCGGCCTTCTTGAATTTGAAAATGGCTGACATTCTAGCTTTCTGAAACTATGCTCATGGGACTCAGTGAGCTCAATAACATATGAATAGACACCAAATTTAACATTTTTATCGAGGAGAAGTGCAATTATATACCAAAATATTTGATTTTCGACAATTTTTGTGGCGGCCACTTTGAATTTTAGAATGGCTGCCTTTCTATCTTAATGAAACTATGCTTATTGAACTTGTAGAGCCCAGTAACATATGAGACATCAAATTTACCATTTTTCAAAGACAAGAAGTGGAATTATACGGGAATATTTGATTTTCAACGATTATTACAGCATCCATCTTGAATTTCAAAATGGCTGCCATCCTAGGTTTTTAAAACATGTCTCACTGACCCTGATAACATAGTTAGATACCAGATTTACCCTTTTTCATGGAGTAGAAGTAAAGTTATGAGCCATTATCCTAATTTTTTTTTAAATGGCCGCCGAAAAACATGTTCCGCCCTTTTTCTGGAGGCTCACCCCGCTCATTTTTTTTTATTTATACCCTAGTGATGCAAAATCAGCAGAGAAACCTTAGTCCCCGAAAAATGGTCACGGGGGCCCTGTTTTTCACTATACTATTTAATTTGATTACACAAAGATGCATGTAGGCTATTTTGTATATTGTTGTAATATTTAAGTTAATGGAAGTTGGTGATATATTATTAAGGTCTGGTACACGAATTAAGTATATAAATTGTAATGAAATAAATGCTTAAAAAAACATGGCAGATAATAATGAGGTAACCATATGTAATGGGGATGACATAGAAGATAGACATGAGGTAGAAAATAGTTCAGATGTGCACCTAATGATACCGGCTAGTATATCTCCAGCAGAATGGTTAAAATATCAGTTAGAATTAGATGCCAATAGGATTAAAGAGGAAAATAGTCTAAAAGAGCTACATGTAAGAAGAAGAGACTAAAATACAAGAAATACAATTACAAATACAAGCCAAGATAAAAATTAAAGAATTAGAAGTATTAAATAAGGCTAATGATAATAACCATAGTGTACTTAATCAACACCATGATTTACGACGAGTACCCAGGATTAAAGAAAATGAAGATATTGATGTGTACCTTAGAGCTTTTGAAAATCTCGCAATAATTAATAACTGGGATAGACAGATTTGGGCAGCTAAGTTTGCTCCTGCATTTAGTTGGTAAGGCCAAAGTGACATATGCTAGACTTAGAAATACTGAGGCACAGGACTATGATACACTTAAGAAAGCTATACTGGATAAGTATGAGATTAGTGCTGCGACGTATAGAATGAAATTTAGAGCTAGAGCTAGGAGCCTGATGAATGTATTAAGGAATGTATAACAGATTTAGAGTATCAGGTTAAACATTCGATTACGTTTGCAGGAGTAGAAGATGATGATGCCAACGCCATTGTTGAATTAGTGATAATGGAACAGGTTATGAATAAGATGCTTGAAGAATTAAAAGTTTTTCTTAGAGTTAAGAAGCCTAAAAATATTTTAGAAATGGCCAAGCTAGCAGTGGACTATATTGTTAATAGGGGTGGATTTTCCTATTGCGAGAAGGAGTCAGGAAGCCAATATCAGTCAGGCCGTAATAATTATTATAAAGGGAACAATTTCATGAGAAATTATATTTGTAGTGATAGACGACCATGCGACGAATAGTTGTCTAGGGAAACACAACTCTAGTAGTAATAGACAACATGATCATTGGTCTAAGGTTAATAGCTACACTCATAATCAACAAAGAATGGGACGATCAGATAGTCATAATAGTAACACTTCAACTGTAAGATGTTATGATTGTAATAGGTTAGGACATGTGAGCTAATTCTGCCCAAATTAAACTAAGAAAAATGGTAGCGGTCCTAATCCCAAATCTGTATTCCGTTGTGAGTGACCGGAATCTATTTGTATGCTTGATACTGCTGAGTCGAGAATGGAACAATGCGTTATTGATGGTATGGTAGAAGGCCGAAATGTTAAAATATTGAGAGATTCGGCTTGTACTCAGTCAGCTATAATGGCAGACATTGTTCCTGATCATTGTTATCTTAATAAGACTATAACAGTTAGAGGCATAGGATGTTCAGTGATTTTCCGTTAACATTAATATACTTAAACTGTAAAGTAGTGACAGGAAAAGTAGAAGTAGCAGTATTTGAAGGACTACAAAGAGATATCTTGCTAGGACATGATTTAGATGATAATTGTGGCAAGATTATATCTAAGGATCTATGTTTTCTGACTAGAGCTTAAGCACAGAAATAGTTTGAAGAAGTCACTGTAGATGAAAGAGAATTTCTAAAAAGCCTAGGCGATGTCAAACTTAATGATGTTGATGATAATGACACTAACGACAATAATATTATAACAACTAGTATTGATCAGAATGTAGACAATAAGAAGGTTGTACATGATACATGGCTAAGTAACATAGAAACAATGACGAATTAAGTATGATTAGTAGAGAAGAGATAGTTATGATGCAGAAAGAAGATAGTACGTTAAACTTCATTAGAAAGAGGATTATCTATTGATAAGATTAATGAACAAATAGGGTATGTTTCTTTCTAAAATATGATGTACTTATGAGAAAATGGAGAAGAAAGCAGACTGAAGTCAATGATAAAAGTTGTGTAGAACAGATTGTTGTACCTGTGTAATGTAGGCTGAATATTAGGATAGCTCATGACATACCGATGGCTGGGCATATGGGAGTAGAAAAGACTAAAGACAGGGTCTTAGTGAACTTCTATTGGCCAGTGATATTTACAGATGTAGCTAGATATTGTCGTAATTGTGCTATATGCCAGAGGATGGATAAAAGCAAGGCTAAACGTAAGAATCCTACGTCTGTGATAGACACACCATTTAAGAGAATAGGTATAGACATTTTAGGACCGTTAGTAAGAACTCGTAAACACAATATGTACTTATTAATCACATGTGACTATGCTACTATGTATCCGGAAGCAATTCAACAGTAGTAAATGCACTTATCACAATGTTTGCTAGAACAGGTGTTCCTCAGGAAATTGTACATGATCAGGGTACTAATTTTATGTCTAAGGTTATGGGGGATATCTGTGCTAGATTACATATCACGCAATTAAAGACCAGTGCATATCACCCTCAGACTAATGGTCTAATTGAAAGATTTCATGGTACTCTGAAAAACATGCTGAGAGCACTTACACCCGAACAATACAAAGAATGAGATGAGTATATACCGCAATTTCTATTTGCTTATAGGGAGGTCCCAAGTCAGGCTACTGGCTATTCTCCTTTTTAACTGTTGTATGGTAGACATTTTAGAGGACCATTAACATTAGTTAAAGAAAATTTGGTATCCTCAGATAATGATAATAAGTTTGCAGTGACTTATCTTGGGGAGATGCGAGAACGCATTACAGAATGGATGGGTAATGCAAACAGTAATCTTAGAAAGAGCCAAGATAAGATGAAACAGTATTATGATCGTAATTGTAAATACAAAGAATTTGATGTAACTGATAAGGTTCTGGTATTTTTTACCAGAAGGTGCAGATAAACTACATAGTAAGTGGCAGGGTCCATAAGATCATTGATAGGATAGATGAAGTCAATTATATCATACAGATGAATGATAAACTTAAGAACAGGAAAATAGTACATGTAAATAGTTGTAAGAGATGGCAAGATCGTGATCATGAAAAGAGACAGGCTAAATGTCACTATGTTACAGGACATGTGTATGACATTATATAATGAAAAATGATGAGCTACAATCAATCTGATGCTATTTAAATGGAATGCATGGATGTAGAAACAGATATTAAGTTCTTACAAACTCAAACATGGAAAAATATAAACAAATCTAATGAATTATCATCAATGCAATTATCTGATTTGAAATCTATACTTGATGATCATAAGTTAATATTCTCAGATCTACCTAGTAGAACGACGAATACGTCACATAAAGTATTAACTGTTAACGATATCCCTGTCCGACAGAGGCCGTATAGAACTCCTCATGCTATTAAGGACAAAGTGAATGATGAAATAAATTCTATGTTAAAACTAGGTATAATAGAACCTAAGACTAGTGCTCACGCATCTGCGATAGTTGTGGTTTCAAAACCAGGAGGTGATATTAGAATAATATGTACTGATTATATGGCTTTGAACAAAGTAACTGAGGTAGATCCATATAAAATACCTAGAATGGATGCTATATATATGATGTATCTATTGCTCGCTATATATCGACATTAGACTTGACAAAAAACGTTTTATCATATTCCCTTACACCAAAGTACTAAGTCCAAATCATCATTTGTAACGCCATTTGAGCAATATGTGTACAATGTGTTACCATTCGGGATGTAGAACAGCAGTTCTACATTCCAACGATTGATGGAAAAACTTCTGTATGGATGGAATAAATATGCTAGAGCATATATTGATGATGTATGTATATTTAGTAATACTTAGGAAGAGCATATTATACATGTTAATGATGTTCATAACAAAATCCAAGAGGCAGGTTTAACAGTAAAACAAGTTAAATGTAAAATGGCTTATTCTTCTGTCTCGTATTTGGGACACAGGATTAGTAATGGGATATTATCATCGATAATAGCGGAATATTTTCATTGTTTAGATTTGCAATCTGCTAAGCCTACCATTACTTACTCACGTGCAGCATTGTTGGACCTGAAAACGAGCAGTACCGTTAGCAAGCCACCTGACTTTGATCAGTATCCGCGACATACAAAGCCTGGTATGGTAAGAAGATCTGGACGGAGCGGAGGAATTAGGAAACGATTAAAAAGACGCAAGCACAAAGTACCTATGCCTTCAATAATCTATGCTAATCTGCGGTCGCTAGTAAATAAGATGGAGGAGCTACGGGTCTGCACCAGGTATTTTAATGAATTCAGGGAGGCCAGCTGTGGTGTTCTGACTGTTGTCCTGTGTGACAATACCGACGTTGAGGGCAGGAGTTGCCACAGAGAGAGAACCACGAGGAAAGAATTAAATTCTGTTCTATGAGTTATACTGTTGTATTATATTGTCTTTTGAAAGACAAATTAAACTGGATAAACGGAAACGCAAACAGAAAATTGAGGAAAAAATTTAAAAACAATGATGTTGGAGAGGTATGGAAAGGCCTGGAACAGATCACTGGGTTTAAATTGAAGAACAATAAAATCGAAGCTACATATAAATTTGTTAACGAACTCAATAATTTTTACTCCAGATTCGATAACAATGATTTTAGCACTGAAATGAAAAACCTAAAAGCTAAACTAATAAATGAAAAGATAATGAGGAAATACATATTACTGAAAGTGTAGTTAGAAAGGTATTTAGCTAAGTCAGTGTAAACAAAGCCTCGGGTCCAGACAATATAGCAAACAAAGTTCTTAAATATTGTTGTAATGAACTAGCTCCCATATTTAGTAAAAATTTTCAGTTGGCTGTTAATGAAGGGGTTATCCCAAAGTTATGGAAGACTGCTCCTATCACACCAGTTCCTAAGGGAAAAACAATTTTGTCACTTAATGACTACCGCCCGGTGGCATTAACTAGTACAGTGATGAAGTGTCTGGAAAAAATAATTCTAAAACACCTGTTATCTGATAAAAGAGTGATTCCCGACCCTACCCAATTTGCATATCGAAGAAAAATGGGAGTGGAGGATGCGGTATTATGTTACTTACATGGTATTGTTGACCACCTTGAGAAACCAAAATCAGTTGTGAGGTAATTATTTATAGATTTTAGCAGTGCGTTTAACACAATTCAACCACATATCATGGTTAATAAAATGATGGAAATAAATATTAATCCTAAACTTATTTTATGGGTTCATAGTTTTCTCTGGAATAGAGAGCAAGTGACTAAAGTTAATAACATTAAATCACGTACACGTATAATTAATACAGGTGCTCCCCAAGGGTGCGTGCTGTCCCCGGTTCTATGTACTTTGTATGCAAGCAACTGCAAAAGCTCGTCCCCCAGTGTGAGTATAATTATATATGCTGACGATACTGTCATCTGTGGTTTCGTAAAAGGAAATAATGCCTGTGATTATATGAATGAAATTAAGAAGTTCGTTACATGGTGTAAGGATCACTTTTTAATTTTAAATGTTAAGAAGACGAAAGAGCTCATATATGATTTCAGTAGAAATCCATCTGTTCATGATCCGGTTGTTATTAATAATGAATATGTAGATAGGGTACATGAATATTGCTACCTCGGAGTAACGGTTGATGACTGTTTGACCTGGAACGCACATTGTACTAAAGTGGCAAATAAAGCAACAGTTAAATTGTATTTTCACGAAAACCAAAATTACCATCTTCCACTTTTGATCGTACCGGGTAAAGATCCAAACCTGCTTGGAAGGGATTGGCTACAACGACTCCAATTAAATTGGTCAACAGTTCACAGGCTAGAAGGCAATGGGTTCAAAGAAATGTTCCCAGAACTTTTCAAAAAGGACCTTGGCACGTTAAAGAATTGTACGGCGAAGTTAAGGATGTGCCGCACGCATTGCGCTCTAAAGTAGAAAACGAATTAGACAGATTGCGCTCGGAAGGTGTGATTAAGCCTGTGGAGTTTAGCGATTGGGCCGCACCAATAGTATCTGTTTTGAAATCAAACGGTGATATCCGTATCTGTGGTGACTACAAGCTCACTGTCAACATTGCTGCAAAGATGGACAGATGTCCTATTCCGAACATCGAAGACTTATACACTAAATTTAGCAGGAGGGAAGTATTACTCCAAATTAGACCTCAGTCATGCATATCAACAGATAAAACTTGAGGAAGACTCGAAGAAACTAACTACAATTAACACAACAAAGGGACTCTTTGCTTATACCCGACTGTGTTATGGTATTGCATCAGCACCCGGAATTTTCCAACGCTTAATGGAACAAATCTTGCAAGGAATTCCAAGGATAGCAGTGTACTTGGATGATGTGTTAGTAACTGGATCTTCATGGGAAGAGGCCAACGCAAACTTGATTCTAGTCCTGACTAGACTTCAAAATGTTGGACTTCGACTAAAACAGGAGTGTTTTCATGCAAGAGTCATGTGTCTATCTGGGGCATAAACTAGATGCAGAAGGAATACATCCGACTCAAGAAAAAGTAAACGCACTGGCAGAGGCATCGGTTCCAATGAACGCATCCGAGCTGAAAAGCTACTTAGGTATGATAAATTATTATCATCGATTCTTACAGAACCTGAGCATGGTTCTGGCGCCTCTCAACAATCTGCTTCGTAAGGAAGTTCAATGGATGTGGGGTCCAAATCAGCAGGAAGCTTTCGAAATGTCAAAGAAAATGTTGCAATCATCACAAGTCATTGTGCATTATAACCCAACGTCGCCACTGATACTCTGAACGATGCATCACCTTAGGGGTAGGCGCAGTGCTATCGCATCGCATGCCAGATGGAGCTGAAAAGCCGGTGGCATTTGCCTCACGGTCTCTGTCGAAGGCGGAAAAAAATTATGCACAACTGGAGAGAGAAGGACTATCTATTATTTTTGGAATTACCAAGTTCCACAAGTACATTTATGGTAGGGATTTCATGATCCAGACAGACCATAAGCCGTTGCTGGGACTACTCAAGGAACATCGAATTGTTTGCCCTATGGCAAGTGCACGGATTCAACGTTGGGCACTGAAACTGGCAAACTATAGCTACACTTTGCAGTATAGGCCGGAGCTCAGAATGGTAACGCCGATGGTCTTAGCAGACTACCATTGGCAACATCACCGACTACCGTTCCTGTACCAGAGGAAGTAGTGTTTGCGATGGCTTTGTTGGACGGCACCCCAGTGACAGCATCACTAGTGGCTAAATGGACGGCTGGAGACCCAGTGTTATCAGCCGTCGTCATGTTTATACTTCAAGATTGGCCTTCTCAAGCAGGAAAGAAATATAGACCTTTTCATCGCCGGAAGAATGAACTATCTGTGCAGAAAGGCTGTGTAATTTGGGGCTCAAGAGTAATAATTCTAGTTCAGGGTCGGGAAAGACTCTTAGCAGAATTGCATGACAGTCATCATGGAATGGTGCGAATAAAGGCCCTCGCACGTAGCTACTTATGGTGGCCTGGGCTAGAACTAGACATTGAAACCACAGTTCGAGGATGCTCTGTTTGTCAACAGAATGGTACAGTACCGCCAAGGGCAAGTCTGCACCCATGGGAATGCCCAGGAAAGCCTTGGTACCGGATACACATAGATTATGCCGGACCATCTGAACAGCAAGTACATTGGTGCTCATATCATGTCATCTAGTACCACTTCAGCCACGTTAATTAAGTTACGTCGAACTTTTGCAACACATTTCGTACCATGTAACTTGGTATCAGATAATGGTACCTCCTTCACCAGCCAAGAGTTCCAGACTTTTTGCAAACAGAATGGAATCAAGCATACTCGCAGCTCACCGTATCACCCAGCAAGCAACGGGTTGGCTGAGCAAGTTGTGCAAACGGTGAAAGAAGGATTAACAAAGACTCAAATTGGCGACTTGGAATCAAGGTTATACAGATTCCTAGCGCAGTATAGACTCACATTACAGACTACGACTGGACAGTCACCTGCAGAACTGCTTATGAAAAGACGTCCAAGGTCTCGTCTTGACCTTGTCTACCCTAGTATGGAGAACGACGTACTAACTAAACAGGCGAAAGCAGTAGCACAACGAGAAACAGCTAACGAGCGATTATTCTATGAGGGAGATGCTGTATGGGTTGTGAACTTTGCTGGAAAGCCCATGTGGCTACCAGGGGTACTTCATCACAAGTTAGGTCCTGTCTCCTTTAATGTACATATGGAGGATGGTCGAGAATGGCGTCGGCACATCGACCATATTCGCAAACGTTTTCCAGATGAAAATTCTGGTAAACCATCTTGTGTCACGGAGCCAACTACAGCGGACGTTGGTAAACCGTCTTGTGTAATGACGCCAATGGCAATCGACGTACCGGTTGAAAAATCACCACACCATTCAGGGAACCAGCCAACTGATTCTCGTAATATGCCAGATCACAGCTGCAACAAAGGCATCGAACCAAAAACCATGACAGCTGGAGGGAAAGTGGTAGAACTTCGCAGATCAGGCAGAATTCGTAAAGCACCGAACAGAATGAATTTGTGAACTTTCTATTTGCATGTTATCATGGTTTATGATGAACTTTGAACATTATTTGGAACTTATAATCGCACAAGTTATGAGTTGTTTTTTATACACTGGACTTATAGGTCTAAATGCTTTGTGTTTAAAGTCATTTGTTGAATTAATGTGTTCTCTAAATCACCTGCCAAATTGATTTTAACTAATGGATAGATAATGATATGACATGCCTCTATAAATACAGTAATTCTCGTTGACTTTAAGTCTCCATTGACAAGGAATGTTATTGTTGTTAAATAAAACCTCCGGGTTACGATGTTCTAAACTTAAGGTGGAGGAATGTACTGGATCTGTTCTGAACATGCTTTTATCTGATAACTTTGGATGTTGTTGCTATGTATTCACGATAATAGTTGTTGATTCAATAAAAGTACAATACAACTTTGAATTAGTTTTCGGGTTCTTTATTGGCAATACATCACAGTTTGAGTAGGGCTTGAATTGTAGAATAAGTTCTGTATTTAAGGTAGTTCAGTATTTTAGTAAATTTGTTTGTAAATGAATCTGTAATCAAAGCTTGGAACTGTTTATATCATGACCCAATATTTAGGATGTATACCTCTGATATATTTATATGTATACATATGGGTTTTGTAATAGAATTCTGGAATCATATCTACTATTATAATTTAGACTGACATGTTTTGATGCTTATCTCATTATTTTTATGTAAGAAGCTGTAACAGAAATTATTTGATTATGTTATAATTTGAATTCAGCTATATGATATTTTATATTTTGTTACAGAATAACACAGTAGTCTAAAATAGGAAGGGGGATGTAATGGAGTACTGTATTCCATATCTGAGTTATATGTCAATTTAAGCTACTATTGATATTATTATTATTATTATTATTGTCGAATTTATTCTACAAAGTTGATTACAATTAATTATAATTCTGGTATGTCACTTGAGGAAGTGTAATGTTAATGTTGATAACTGTACTGTTAATTTATTTGTGTAATACTTAAGGAAGTGTTATGTTAATGTTACTATACAATTGATTTATTTGGGAGATTATACTAGCTTGCTTGTGATTGGCTATGCTGTGTCTCTGTAAGTAAATTATTGATATTATGATTGGTTCATGAGATCATGTGAATATAGGACTGTTAGTGATTGGCTCACATACTAAAGATTGTTTTGTATAATATGTGAGAGAAATTTAAATTTAGTTAAGTTTGGTACAGCTCTTCAAGACTAAAGTTTGTCTTACTTTTAATATAGGAATTAGCAATGGGGGTAGTGGATAATGTGCCAAGTTGGGGAGGGGGCGTGGTTTGATCTATTTTGAAAGGTGAGGGGAAGTTCATGAGCCCATACCCACCTCAGGCCAACCATGGTTGGGCCTGAGGAGCGAAACTGTTAGGAAATATTACCTGTAGATGACCGGAAATGACACTTTTATATAGTAAAATTCATCATTACATCACTATATAGTCAAAATGAACCACTAACAAATTTCTCATGATGTTTGGATATTGCTAAACCCCGCATACCCTGCAAACATAAAAAAAAAACAAAAAAAAAACAAAAAAAACACCGCAAACCCCATTCAAACCCTGTGATAATGATTGAATCACATAGTATAAGACCCAATTTGGTATCTCTATAAAACAAAATCTTAATTTTATGTTCGTTACAACCTATTTTGGGGGTAAAAAAGCCAGTGCAAACCCCACCCAAACCATGTGATAGTGATTGAATCATGTAGTATAGGACTCAATTGGTATCTCAGTAAAACAAAAATTATAATGTTCCATTCGTAACAACCTACTTTTTGGGTAAAAATGCCATTTTTTGTATAAAAAAATTGCTAAACCCCGCAAACCTCCAAAAACACAGTGCAAACCCACCCAAACCCTGTGATAATGATTGAATCACATAGTAAAGGACTCAATTTGGTATCACAATAAAAAAATTCGTAATTTTATGTTCGTCACAACCTATTTTTGGGGTAAAAATGCCATTTTTTGTATAAAAAATTGCTAAACCCCCGCAAACCCCCCAAATCACAGTGCAAACTCCATCAAAAGGACTCACTTGGTATCTCAATCAAAAAAAAAATCATAATATATGTTCATCACAACCTATTTTTGGGGTAAAATCCTGATTTTTGTTGGTTAAAAAACTCAAAAAAATTGCCTTTTTACCCCCAATATAGATTGTGATGAACATAAAATTATTATTATTATTTTTTTAATTTTTTTTACAAATTGAGTCCTATACTGCATGATCCAATCACTATCACAGGGTTTGGATGGGGTTTGCGGTGTTTTTTTTTTTTTTTTTTTTGGAGCTTTGCGGGGTTTAGCAATTCTCTGATGTTTTACCAGCGATTTTCGGCAACCAAAGATTTCTAATTAATATGTGTGATGTACTATAGAAAGTAAATATTAAAAACATTGTCTTTAATGTATTTAATTTAGGCCTACCTACTTCAAAGCCATTAGTCCACACCACAGTTAAGGGCTGAGGTGGGAACATTTTAGGAAATAGTACGGTACTTCTAGATTTCTAGAAATGGCACTCTTATTATGATAAAATTCATCATCATCGATCAAATTAATAGTTGTGATGTTCCATTGAAATATACATGAGAAGCACCAACTGGTATTGTCTCCTCTTTTTCTCAATTTAATAATTTGCATTTTACGGCAAAATGAACAAGTTAACTTCAAGTGTTTATTTAATTATATTATTTTCATTTTGAGGCAATAGTACATGTTCAAATTTAATTTAAAAGTAAATACATACATTTCTTTTATCTGTTTCGGAAACTTGGGTAATTTAGTCAGATCATTGTTTTCCAGGAATCTAAAAATGAAAAAGAAGTATAAATAATCACAACTTTAATCAAGGCTCTGTGTATTGTTTCTCTTTACCACATAGTATACATAGTTGAAAGCTGAATAAGCATGGTCAGAATGAAAACAACAGGTTAGTATCCGGAAAAGCGCTATAATATAAGCAGAAAATAATCAATTAAAAAATAAAAAAGAGGGACTACTCTTAACAAGATGTTATCTTGAAGTGTATCAACAGTCAACTTTTGTAGGACAATAATAATAGTGGATATTTATAAGGCAACTACATTATATAGTTAGTTATGCAGTGATGTTTGGTTTTCTGCTTATAGCCTGTTCACAGCATAAAAATAGATTTTTTGGTTAGAATAGTTTGGTTTTTATTATTTTTATCTTCTTCTTAAACCAATTGAGACTTCGGTTTAATGCGCTATATTAGGACCCACTACATTCCATTACATTAATTAGACTGACTGGCCATAGTGCACAAACCGAAAAAAGGTGATTTTTCGTATTAACAAGCAGCCAAACTTTAGGCAATTATGAGAAAACGCACATTCCATGAGGTCGGCTAGTTGAAGCCGGACTAGTGTAGGGCTAAAACATAATTACACTGTATTTTTTCTAAATTTCCGCAGGCATAGTGACACTCTTCTTGCAGTACAATGGCGGATACAGGAGGTGGGGTTCAAGGGGTTCGCAAGAACCCCCCTCTGTGAAGAAACGTAACAAAATACTATTGGGTCCTGGCTTACAAAAGACATGCTAACCACATAGTTACCAACCGTCTCGCATCGTGCGGGACGGTCTCGCATTTTAAAGTGATTTTGGATGTAACACGCATTTGAAAGAAACAAATGTGATCTTAAATTTGTCACGCATTTAGTCTACGCATGACGACGAATAATCACGAATTCACGGAAAATATATTTAAAATTAGAAGAGATTAGTTTCATTAAAAATATAAAACAATCATCCAGTAACTTAAGTCATTTGAGAGCTTTCGTTATCTCATTTGAGATTCAATTCACTGAAAGCTTTGGCGGCGCGTGCGGTCTTGCGCCTTCATTGTCACAACCAATGTTGATTATGTGACTGAAACTGCAGTTGTCATCAAACACACAGTCAGGTAAGTACAGTATTTAGTACGGCAGCTTAAGGCCATATTTGGACTTAATGTGGACGTTCCGGACAAAAGCATCACTTTTTTTACATGCTCCTTATGGTCATAGCATTCAATTTTTGGTAGGAACCACCTCATCCGAGGTCATTATGGCGGCCATCTTGGATTTCAAAATGGTAGCCTTATAAAACTTATGTTTATCTATATCTCCGCTCCTAATCACTTTGAATTATAATTCTAATGTCTAAGAGTATGTTTATATGTTCGAGGAATACCATCATACTGTATCATATCTGACCTGGTCAAATTGCCACAAATGGGTCATTTAAGGTTATTCAAGGTCAAATATTGTATGGTATCTTTAAAAGTACGTAGTTGTCAAATTTTACATTAGAATCATACCCACGATCTCAGAATTCAAAAATGTTTACTATGAACTACAATATTTCATTTGAGGTCATTCTGGCGGCCATCTTGAATTTCAAAATGGTTGCCACGCAAAACATATATTTAGCAATATATCGACTTTTAAACTACTTCCAATAAGAATTATGATGTATAAAAATATATTTTCATAGTCACTGATTTATAGCACTTGTGGCATGGTCAGATGGTCATTTAAGGTCATTCAATTTTTATTTTTCTGTTAAATACGTAGACAATCTTAATAGATTGTAAGTGGTCGTGTTTTACAGCAAAATCATATATAAGCTCACAAAATTCAATTTTTGATAGGAACTATTTCATCAGAGATCATTATGACAGCCATTTTAGGTCAAGGTCATTTATCAGCCATATTAAATTTCAAGGTGACCGCCATGTAAAAAGGTTTTGTTCTTTTAAATATGTTTACTGCAGTACTGCATAGTCAAAGAATAACATCAAAAGTAGTGACATGTATTTGTATTTATTATATTCCATTATATATTGGAAAAAGTCTGACATCAGATATTGTATTTAATGTGAAATGATAAATTGATATCAAAAAGAATTGTATAATATATATATATATATATTATATATATTATATATATATATGTATTGTGTGTTTGTTGGGGTGTGGAGGTGTATATGTATGTATATATGTGTATATGTATGATGATATTACTTTCATGAAATTTAAATAATATTTTGTATTTAATATATTCAAAATCTCATAATTTAATTAATTTAATTTTTTACAGGATTTCTTATTGTATACCGTGGTACAGTAAGTGTTTATTTAAATTAAGAATGATGAAAAAACTATGAGTTACCCCCACAAAAGGTTAAAAAAAAGTGGTGACATGGTCAGATAATTATGGTAATAAAAAGTCATTTAAGATCAATATTGTATAATATCTTAATAATACATCTTCTTGGATTGTTATTAAATAATCAGAACAGTGGCAAGATTCTATGAAATACCTATATATGTATATAAGTATGCAGACTATGTTATATATAAATTAAAATACTTTGCTGTGTAGTAGTATATAGATACAATACTAGTTAAAAGAATACTAATAATGTTGTAATATATAAATATGTATCTCGACCACAGGTGGTTGAGTTGGTAAGACCTTCGCACGTTAAGAAAAAGGTGCTGAGTTTCGAGTCCTGGTGGAAGCAAGGTTTCCTTTTCATTCTGATCAGATTTACCACTTCAGTTGCATTTAAATTGTAAATAATTATTTACAAAATGGGTTTATCCTATTGGTCTATTAAATTAAATAACTATTATTATTGTTTTTTATTGTTTGTTATTTTATTATATATGCGCCTAAATATAATGTCCTGTAGAGGTTCAGCTCTCATAGTCAGCTAATTGAAAATTTATTTAAATATCGTTCATCCGTCATAAAATATATATATTATAATGTCCACTGAATATATATATATATATATATATACATATATATATAGAACTGGAGGTCGCTGGAACAGAATGTTGCTACTCGGAGTTTCACGCTATTGCGATCGTCAGGCAACTGATGAAAGGTGAACG
>NW_022743765.1:428143-435228 GCF_011630105.1 Anneissia japonica | reverse complement strand
ATACCATACAATATTTGACCTTGAATGACCTATTTGTGGCAATCTGACCAGGTAAAAAATGGTAATGGTATGGTATATACATTGAATGACCTTAAATGACCTTTTATGATCTTAATGACCATCTGACCATGTCACAAGTGTTATAAATCCTTGACCATGAAATATAATTTTAGATATAAATTCTCATTAAAGGGTTTAAAAACCGATATATTGATAAATATAGCATGCTGTTCCATCCTCCTTTACCACAAAACCCGACTTATCAACGAAAACCTGAGAAATCAAACGAGGGTCTCTTATCATAGCTAATTACACTCTGCTTATCAGGAAGGCCAGACCGCGGTACAGGACTGGTTATCGCGGCTGGGAAAGTCATTATCTCAGAAGGGTGCTGCCATAGCAATAAACAATCAATTCATACTGAGTTTACTGAAAAAAGAAAAAAAAAATCTATTTTGTTGAAAATCGTATGAAATATGTTAACATTTGTCTTTAGCAGAAAAAGCTGTCCTACCTACGAGTTCGAATCGTAAAAAACGAGCCGTTTTAAGAGAAGTTACAAAAGTACAGCCTATTACTAGGCCTAGCCTAGGCCGACTTGGTAATAGGCGTGGTAACAACGACATGAAGTTTCTGAAAATGGCGGATGAATATCATTGTTTGAACTTGATTCACTTTGAATTTTTGTGTAAAATATTTAGAAACTACTTTAAATATACGAATCGTTTAATATATAATTGTTTGTTGTAAATAAAAATAATACAACGGTAATTGGGAACTATTTTGCCAGCGTAATGAAAGAAAAACCCCCAGCAGTAAACAATAAAAGAGCGCTTGGTTTGATTCGTGTCATGTGTTGTAAATTTGTAAACAGTAGTTGACATTACTGAGAGATAGAAAAAATTAGGTCGGCAAAAATTCTCAGAGGTCGGCCGCCTCGGCAATTTTTTTACTACCTTTTTTCCGAACGCTCGAACTTACATCGTCATCTACAGATTGCGATTTTGTAAAAGTTATCATTGCTGGTGAAAAATGGTCGTACTTCGTTCTATTAATTTATTACTGTAATATAATACATATGTTTTACGTAAGAAAATCGCCGAATATATTTCGTTTTAACGTTCGTTTTATCGTTATCTTTGGCATGGGAAACATCACTTCGTAAAAGCTGCTTCAAAACTGCCCATGCATGTTCATGCGCATGCCCAGAATGATCAATCAGGGATTTTCACATGTACTTGTTAGATAGTAGATCGTGATTGCGTTTAAATGGACGGTAGGATTAGGCCTACAATTATGTTGTTTTTATATAATAAACATTTTAAATATGACATTAATACTGTAAAATGAAGACAAATAATAGATTTAGACAAGCATAACGATCTACGCGGCCCACGTGGCTTCAATTGGGCGATGTTGTAGGCCTTTCTTGACTAGCGTCATTCCTACCTAGGCCTAGCCTACTAAACGACTAGGCGAGAAAGACAAGACGATTGTACACAAATCGTACGTACTGCATGCCTATTATAAATAGTTACTGTACAAACAAATCTGTTTTATGAACCACCAATTTCCTTGGTTTGACGACGTACATGAAATTTAGTGTCTGCTATAGCCTGTTTCAGTCAAAATTTTGGCTTTCCAAGCAGTTTTTGAAGCCGTAGAAAAAAAAAACTGTTAACAACATCTTGAATTTGTTTCTAATAAATTATAACAAAAACCGGATGATAGTGTTGCATTGTATTATTTCCGTTAAACATTTGTGTTTGTGAGCATGGAGTATGGTGAAAGTAGTTCCAGTTTACTGCCTGCCTCTAAAAATTGATTCTGTTTATCTAATTACTTAACACTTATCTGATATCATGTGGAGCTTGTAATTAACTCAAGGACACTACACCCTGGTTGCAAGAGGCAAATTTTGGTAAAGGAGGATGGAACCTCATAGGACTTGCATGGCAGCAATTTTGAAATTCAAGATGGCCGCCAGAATGGCCTCGAATGAAATATTGTAGTTCATAGTAAAGATTTTGAATTCTGAGAGTCAGGGTATGGTTCTAATGTAAAATATGACAATTATGTAATTTTCAAGATACCATACAATATTTGACCTTAAATGACCTATTTGTGGCAATCTGACCAGGTCAAAAATGGTATGATGATATTCCTTGACCATATAAAAATAGTTTCAGACATTAGAATAATAATTCCAAGTGGTTTAGAAGCGGAGATATAGATAAACATAGGTTCTATTAGGCGGCCATTTGGAAATCCAAGATGGCCGCCATAATGACCTCGGATGAGGTGGTTCCTACCAAAAATTGAATGCTATGACCATAAGGAGCACGTAAAAAAAATTGGTGCTTTTGTCCGGAACGTCCACATCCATCTGCTAAGCTGCCGGACTAATTTACGTGAATACTTAATTCACTGACGCGTTAATAAAAATTTGTTGGTAAGGTTAACTGGTTCTGGTTTTGGTGGGTAAGGCCGAACTCCTATGGACTCCAAACGTCCGTGTAAGACCATGGTTATTAATAGGTGGCCCGCTGGCCAAATTTAACCCATAAAAACAAATTAAATTAAATATTTTGATAAATAATTTTCTTATTATAAATAAAGACAACAATGAAATACCTAATACCCAAAAGTCAAAAGAACAGAAGCTTGTTATTTTTAATGTATTTAAATTTTTAATGTTTCTTAATTCATTTAAAAAAATTGTTTTAAATACAAAATAATTTGTTTTTGTATTAGTTTCAACTTCATCTAAAATAAAGTTTCTGTAATATTGGAGAAATTGTTTTTTATTTTGTCTTTGTTTTCAAAATGTCTATCTGCTTTTAAATTTTTATTTTTAATTAAAAAAAAAAAACATGTGTGTGAACATGGCTCCTATTGTGTAGAAGATGAATGTGTATGTTAGGTTTGTACGTAAACTTGTCTTTGAGTCAGGTTAACCCACTGAAATCTAAGAAAAAACATAATTTGCTATCAAAAAACGCCAAAGATTAAGTTAGTTCTAGCTATATCTGAAAAAGCATGGGAAGATTTTGAAACTTAGTAGACTGAAAATTGAGGTGGTTTGAGGATTAACTTTACAGAATATAGCACTATTACAGTAACTACTTGCCACCTGTTAATTTTCGTCACGTATTTCTTTCTACCTAGAGAGTTATCTCCCAGGCTATTTCCCCCACATTTTTTCGATGCATTGTTCCTCCCAGTTTTCCTATTGATTATTTTTCCACTAGGTTATTTCATTATACTTTATAAGAAAGAGGACATTTTTATTTATATTTTTTATTTTGTGTTTTTCTGTGCATGCAGATGATATCGCATTAATATCAGCAGCTAACCATAAACAGAAGAAAGAGAAAACATGCAAAGAAAACTTGACTAAAAGTAAATGAGAAGAAGACAAAGCTACTTAAGACTAACAGCAACAACGAAAGAAAAATAAATATGGGGGAAACCCTGTTTTATTTAATAAAGAAATGTTGGTCTTTTCCTTCCTCTGTTTGTGCTTTCCCCTGAAAGTGGACATCTAAAACTGTTTGAGTAAGTAATCACATTCTTTACAAGACCAATACAAACTCGTTTATATTTTTTAGTAGTTCTAGGCCTACCTACTTAACTATTAAAAACTTAGGCCTAATTAAAAAATAAAAATGCATCGTGTAGCTCAATCAAATAGTACATTGTAATTTTAAACGGCCCATTAGTTGTTAGCATGGTAACATCAAATCATTAGGAGCCTCAGGAGTTTTGTAGACGTTTATTTTCGGTTGATGACAAGTCGAGTCAGTCGAGACGGCCCGAGCGGAGTTTCATGCAAATTTTACGCTATTAGTCTCGGGGAGTTCCTAATTATTTTACCATTTAATTTATATTCAATGAACCATTAACCCAAATTTCTAGCTGTTTCCGCGCAGCATCCATGCTTAAGGATTTTTTTTTAAAATGATGATCTAACTTATATTTTTATTATAGTACTGTTTATACACTAAATATTATAGAAGGATTAAGTATGACGTTAGTTGCGTCGCTTCCTTATTCCTTTTGTTTTATTTTATTCATTTTATTTATTTTCTATGTTTTTTTTATTTATTTCTATTTAATTATAGTGAATAAAATTAATCAAACAATGTCATCATCCTATTCACGTTCACCCGGGCTATTCAAACCAACAAGTCACTGCATTTTAAGTCACTGAAATCTCTAAACCAATAGAAATTCATTTTTTTCACGAAGCAACGTTATCATCCTATGCATGTTTACCCGGTCAATTCAAACAAACAAGTCACCGCATTTTAAGTTACTGAAATCTCTCAACCAATAGAAATTCATTTCTTGTCATGAAGAACCTCACCATCCTATTCATGTTTACCCGGTCAATTTAAACCAACAAGTAACCGCATTAAGTCACTGAAATCTCTCATCCAATAGAAATTCATTCCTTACTCCTCACAAAGTCATCAACCTACTCAAAAACAATTAATCCTATTAAATAATCCTATTAAATGGCACTATTGTTTTATTCAATAACATTCCTATTTTTTATAGAAAATATTTAAAATAATAATTATTTTAATAGATAAATAAATAAAGAAAACATATACTTGAGTTGGTTATGTTGAAATCATGATGCAGTGCCAAGTGTAACCATATATAACATTCCTATTGTTTGATTAAAAGTATTCCCAAACCTTTTAACACCTTTAATTACAGCATTATTATCTCGGATAATCCCCAACCTTTTAACACCTTTAATTACACTTGGCACTGCATCATGATTTCAACATAACCAACTCAAGTATATGTTTTCTTTATTTATTTATCTATTCATCGAACGCAATTAGGGGATTATCGTATCATGTTTCAAGACGGGTATATCTAGATAAAGTTCGACGTGAACCAAGCTACTATTGTTTTATTCAATAACATTCCTATTGTTTGATTAAAAGTATTCCCAAACCTTTTAACACCTTTAATTACAGCATTATTATCTCGGATAATCCCCAACCTTTTAACACCTTTAATTACACTTGGCACTGCATCATGATTTCAACATAACCAACTCAAGTATATGTTTTCTTTATTTATTTATCTATTATAATAATTATTATTTTAAATATTTTCTATTATAACCATTAAATAAAAACCATTACTTCATATCATCCCGTTATTTAATTTAATCCCTCCTTTGTTATGAAAACCTCCTGGTCACCCATATATAACTACTTCCATAGGATACACCTAAGCCAAAAATATCAAAATATAAAAAATGCATATAATGCGTTTATGAACATCAACATAAATGTCTGCCAGGCAAAATGTATTGTATTTAGTGTGTTTTCAGGGATTGGCTAACAGTTAAGGCTAATTTAAATGATGCCGATTTTATTGCATAATATTCTTGGTCTTTATGCAAAGTTTGATGAGGTAAGAAAAGAAAAGTATTGAAGAATAATTAGGCGTAATATGATTCTTTTAATATGTGAGTTTTAGGCCACGCTACAGAAAAAACACAGATGCAGATAGGTAGTCATGGATACACTGGCTGTAGTGATTAATAAAACTGAATGCTCACAGTAATTACCTTGGTTTGACAAGACAGAATGACTGGATGTCGACATAAAAATACAGGATCATGTTCTCAATCGTAATTTGATAAAATATAAAATGTTGCAAGGAAATATGGATTTACATATGTGCAAGTAACATTGTATAAACGATAACGCTTCATACATGGCCTGCATTTTCTGTTAAAGAGAACGGATACAAATTTGTTCGCCTATTTTAAAGGTCTTTAGATTATTAGTAATAATGCTTCCATCATTATACAGGAGTGGATGCAGAGGTGAAATCAGATTATGGGGTATGTCACTGTTTAAATAATACATATTAGCAAATTTAACAGTCCAAGAGGGGGTGGAGTGGGGTCACATGATATTTTTAAATGTATGAAGCTCGAAATATAATAATGCATTGTTTGGCTGCTTGATGTAAATAAATTCTGTCGTCGTTAAAAACATGTTTTTTCTCTTGACAGGGTGAGAGAAATGTTGTTAGCAATTATTTGTGTTATATGATAATAATTTCTTAGAATTGTATTTATCAGTAGGAAAAGGCATATAAATCTAAAAATAACATACACATAACCAAGTTGTGTTAGGTCTTCGAAATCTCCATCGATTGATTGAATGTTGTTGTACCTTGCATACCTGCAAAGGAAATTACTAAATGTCAAAGATTGTTAAAATCATCAATTGTCATTTTAAAGGAATAACATTATGATAGCCCTAATAACTAATAAACTGAGCATTTTTTTAAGAGGAAATAATTTCAGTTTAAAATCTGTTATTCATATGAGTGTGAATTTAATATATTATAGCCTCTATTGGTTAGTGAATAAGCCCATGTAGACCCAGGATCTTCGAAAGGCCAGTAATATGTTGTGAATGTGCTACCAAGACATTTTAATGCCTGTTATTTATAATTAAACCTAATAAAAAAGGAATATTCTTTAGGCATACGTGTATTGTTTTATAAAATATAACATAATGAATTATAAAAATCAAATTTGGAATTAACTTTTTATTTTGAAGTAACATAAAAATGATAACTTGAATATGCAAATTAGTGTATTATAAAATGTTTGCCAATAATTGTACAGTGTAAAGTCATGGCCGGCGGAACCGGGGGGGGGGGGGGGCTTCCCCACTTTTTGGCAAAAAATATATAATGTCTTGAGATTTTTGTATGATCGGAAATGCAAGAAAAGAAGGAGGGAAGAAGGAGGAGAAGGATGGGAAAGAGAATGTTTATCCAGTACACGACCGAGTTACATTTTCTCGCAATTCACATTGGCGGATATGGGGAAGGGGGGTCATGGGTCATGGGTCCTGATGGATCCTGTTACATTAAGAAAATTAGAATTTTGAACGACATAAAAGTCATTAAAACACACTTCAGATTCTTTTTGGGATTTATCAATTCATGGCGAAAAGAATACGCATGCAACTACACATTTGTTTATGTATGAATACACACATAAAATAAAAAATGAGAAAAATTTACCTGAC
>NW_022743765.1:425743-428047 GCF_011630105.1 Anneissia japonica | reverse complement strand
GAATGTTTATCCAGTACCCGACCGAGTTACATTTTCTCGCAATTCACATTGGCGGATATGGGGGAGGGGGGTCATGGGTCATGGGTCCTGATGGATCCTGTTACATTAAGAAAATTAGAATTTTGAACGACATAAAAGTCATTAAAACACACTTCAGATTCTTTTTGGGATTTATCAATTCATGGCAAAAAGAATACGCATGCAACTACACATTTGTTTATGTATGAATACACACATAAAATAAAAAATGAGAAAAATTTACCTGACTGTTTTCAAAAGTTGAAAACCTTGAATTTTGATGAACTTTCAGAAGTCAGGAAAGCTCATTTCTCGCCATCTAGAAATCAAAATTTTCCCAGGGAACACGGACCTTTTCTTTGGAGTTCATTGATTAATTGAATCATTTTCAAGAGGGGGGGGGGGGCACCTTCAATTTTTAAGAAGTTAAAAGTCATTAAAAGACACCTCAGAAGTCGGGAAAGCTCATTTCCCGCCACCTAGGAATCAAAATTTTCTCGTGGAAGAACCACAGCCCCCCCTTTCTTTTTGGGATTTATCGATTCATGGAAAAAAATACGTATGCAACTTGCTCAAACTTTTTTTATGTTTGTATACACACATAAGGCCTATTTACTGTAACAACAATGGGAAAAAAATTATTACCTTTAATTTTAAAGAACAACATTTTCCCGGGAAGAACTCCAACCTCCCTTTCTTTGGTTTCAATGATTCATTATAATAATTTTCAAGAGGGGAAAACCTTAAATTTTGAAGAAATTAAAAGTAATTAAAAGACACCTCAGAAGTCGGGAAAGCTCATTTCCCGCCTTCTAGGAATCAAAATGTTCCTGTGGGAGAACCCCCGGACCCCCCATTCTTTTTGGGATTTATCGATCGATTTATCGAAAAAAAATCGTATGCAACTACTCATTTTTTTGTGTAGGCCTATGTATACACACATAAGGCCCCTATCTACTGTAATAACAATGGGAAAAATTTACCTGACCGTTTTGAAGAGGGGAAAACCTTGAATTTTGAAGAACTTAAAAGTAATTAAAAGACACCCCAGGGAAAGCTAGTAGGGGAATGCTCATTTCCCGCCTTCTAGAAATAAAAATTTTCCCGGGGGAGGACCCCCACCCCCCTTTCTTTTTGTGATTCATCGATTCATGGAAAATTCGTATGCAACTACTCATTTTTTTTAAAGTCACTAAAAGATACTTCAGAAGTCGGGAAAGCTAATTTCCAACTATTTAGAAATCAACATTTTCCCGAGAAGAACCTGAACCTCCCTTTTCTCTTTGGGTTCACCGATTCATTATAATAATTTTCAAGAGGGGAAAACCTTTAATTTTGAAGAATTTAAAGTAATTAAAAGACACCTCAGAAGTCTGGAAAGCTCATTTCCCGCCTTCTAGGAATCAACATTTTCTCGGGGGAGGACCTCCGGAACCCCCTCCTTTTTGGGATTTATCGATTCATGGAAAATTCTTATGCAACTACTCATTTTTTTTAATTTTTATGTATGTATACACACATAAGGCCTATTTACTGAATAACAATGGTAAAAAATTACCTGACCGTTTTAAGAGGGAAAAACCTTGAATTTTGAAGAACTTAAAAAAAGTAATTAAAAGACATCCCAGAAGTCGGGAAAGCTCATTTCCCGCCTTCTAGGAATCAAAATTTTCCCGGGGGAGGACCCCCGACCCCCCTTTCTTTTTGTGATTCATCGATTCATGGAAAATTCGTATGCAACTACTCATTTTTTAAAAATGTTTATGTATGTATACACTTTAAGGCCTATTTACTGAATAACAATGCTAAAAAATTACCTGACCGTTTTCAAGAGGGAAAAACCTTGAATTTTGAAGTCATTAGACACCTAGCTCAAAAGTCGAGAAAGGTCATTTCCAGCCATTTAGAAATCTAAATTTTCCCGGGGGAGGAATGTTGACCCCCACCACCTAGGTTTGATTCCCGATCTGTATGATTCATATTCCCATTCATCTTATAAGTGGCCCCCCCACCTCTTTAAAAAAACGTTCCGCCGGCCCTGAAAGTGATGGAAACACTTCCAGTCAATGGAATTTGTTTTGTTTACTTTTATTATTATCAAGTCAAAAAATCAGGTTACACTTTAGAAAAATTCACTAATCTGTATACTCAAACAAAGAATGAGCTTATTGAGTAATTTGAATAAAATTGATAGAGCATTCGCCCTTATGCGAGCGTAGGACAACTCGACCAAGTGGAAAAACTAGGGAAAAACAAACCCGAGTGGCTTTGTTGATATAAAGCAGT
>NW_022743765.1:416441-425708 GCF_011630105.1 Anneissia japonica | reverse complement strand
GGGGTGGATAATGCGATTTGCGAAGCATCAAGTTTGGGAGGGAGTGGGCGTGGTTTTGCCAGGGACGCAGATGTGTTTCGAAAGGTGAGGGCATTTTTGGAGCCCATACCCACTTCACTCAGGCCAACCATGGTTGGGCCTGAGGAGCGAAGACTTTAGGACATATTACATCTACATGACCGGAAATGACACTTTTATATAGTAAAATTCATCATTACATCACCATATGGTCAAAATGAAGCGATATTCGGCAACCATTATTTCTAATTATTATGTGTAATGTACTATAGAAAATAAATATTAAAAACATTGTCTTTGATGTATTTAATTTAGGCCTACCTACTTCAAAGCCATTAGTCCACACCATAGTTAAGGGCTGAGGTGGAAACATTTTGGGAAATAGTACCTCTAGATTGCCGGAAATGGAACTCTTATATAATAAAATTCATCATCATCGATCAACTTAATCGTAGTGATGTTCCATTGAAAATAAAACTCAATTGTCTATGATGTATTTTTAATTTACTTTACCACTTCATGTGCCGAAGACCAATCTTATTATTATTATTATTATTATTATTATTATTATTATTATTATTATTATTTATTATTATTATTATTATTATTATTATTATTATTATAATTACACGCTTTTTCTTATACTTCTTAAATTATAATAAATGCACCGCACTCGAGCCGTATATTATAGGTAATTCAGATGTTTGTGGGAAGAAATAGAGTACCTGTTGTACAGTACACTTTTTAATTTATGTATTTTTAATTTACTTTACCACTTCATGTGCCGAAGACCAATCTTATTATTATTATTATTATTATTATTATTATTATTATTATTATTATTATTATTATTATTATTATTATTATTATTATTTTTATATTATTATTATTATTATTATAATTATAATTATAATTATTATTATTATTATTATTATTATTATTATTATTATTATTATTATAATTACACGCTTTTTCTTATACTTCTTAAATTATAATAAATGCACCGCACTCGAGCCGTATATTATAGGTAATTCAGATGTTTGTGGGAAGAAATAGAGTACCTGTTGTACAGTACACTTTCGTTAAAACCTGGGTCATTTATGCAGTTTATTTCAACAATTTTCAGGCATCATCTTGACTTATGAAATTATTACTGTGCGGATGAAAAGTGAGGGACCAACCCCATCCCCTTAACAATATTAGGGGACGTGTCCCCCTGTCCCCTTGATCATGGGTTTTGGGAGAGGAATCCCCTTCCATTTGAGATTATTTTTTTGGAATTAGTAGACGGCTAAACGCTCTTGGATGACATTTGAAAAGAAGTTAAGCTTAAAATAGAAATTGTATGTATTGCGAGAGTAGCCTACTACATGTAGGCCTAACATGTATACATGAGAAGCACGAACTGGTGCATTGTCTCCTCTTTTGCTAAAATTAATAATTTGCATGTTACTGCAAAATGAACAAATTAACTTCATATTTTTTTAATGATATTATTTTCATTTTGAGGTTATAATACATGCTCAAATTTAATTGAAAGGTAAATACATACATTTGTTGTATCTGTTTCGGAAACTTTGGTAATTTAGTCAGATTATTGTAGTCCATGTATCTAAAAAATGAAAAAGAAATATAAACACAGCATTAATCAAGGCTCTGTGCATTGCTTCTCTTTACTAAAATAATAATAATAATAATAATAATAATAATAATAATAATAATAATAATAATAATAGAGGATATTTATAAGGCAACTACATTATATAGTAAATTATGCAGTGATGTTTGGTTTTTTGCTTAGCCTGCTCTCAGCATTAAAACAGTTTTTTGGTAAGAACAGTTTGATTTTTAGTATTTTTATCTTTTTTCAAAAACCCATTGAGGCTTCGGTTTAATGCGCTATATTAGGTCCCACTACATTCCATTACATTAATTACACTGACTGGCCATAGTGCACAAACCGAGAAAAGGTGATTTTTCGTATTAACGAGCAGACAAACTTCAAGCAGTTATGGGAAAACGCGCATGAGGTCGGTTAGATGAAGTCGGACTAGTGTAGGGCTAAAACATAAATTACATAGTATATTTCCTAAATTTCTGCAGGCATAGCGACACTCTTCTTGGAATATAAATTGGAATAAAGTGTGGAATAATTAGTAAAGCATAGTTGACCAAAAATTATAACAAATATTCTTGACATAAATAAATTAATTTATGACGAATTAATGGTTGGGAGACTCATTAAAGCTAAAATAAGCCGCTACCATGAGTGCCACCACATAGATAAATAAATGTATTGATTAGGCCTACTTATACTATTTTAAATGTCATTATAGATTATAAAATGCATGTCCAGTATAATAGAAAATTATTAAATAATAATAATAATAATAATAAAATAGAATATACTTTAATTATTATTACCATTACTAATTATCATTACATACATAACAGTTAGCAATATAACAATATTTATTGTATTCTCTAATCAATAATATTTTAATATAATTAGCAAAACCAGAAAGACTATGAGTTGCAACCTTAGAAATAATACAAATTGGAGTAGTTTCAATGAGTCTTGAGACATCATATCTAATAGGCAGTGTTGCAAAAACATGATTAACTTTCGGTATTTGGTATTATCTCTACCTAGAGTGTAGAAGCTTGGTATTTCAGAAAAAGGCACAGGTGTCATACTTTTAAAATAAATTGGTAACTGATTATTTTTAAATTTATGATAGAACTTTAAGGTTTGAAGTTTGTGAATATTATTAACTTTCAATAGGTTGAGTTTTTTTAAATAATAGATCAGTTTCAGCATTGAATTTACTATTGGTAATAATTCGAACAGCATTTTCTGTAACCTGGCAGTATGGTGACCCCAGAATAAAATTTCGTAATTTATTTGAGACAAAACAAGTGATGAATAAATTGTTTTAGGAATATTTGGTGAAAGAAAACGTTTATGTTTGTTTAAAATACCTACTGATTTAGATATCTTGTTTCCAATACTATTGATATGACTGGCCCATTTTAAATGCTTATTGATTATAATACAAAGGAAGTTAAATCACCAACAGTTTCAATTTCTGTACCTTCAATTATTAATTTCGGGAGTTCTATCTTTTTTTTTGTGGTTGATAAAAAAACTTGGCATTTAGCTTTTCTTTATATTGAGAGATAATTTATTTAATTTTAACCACTGTAACACCTTACTAAGCTTTAAAATGATAATGTCATTTGTCAGATACCTGTTTTCAGTATCATTAAGAGAGTAGTATTATCAACATAGATAATTTCTTTTTGACTTGCTTTTAGTTGACTAGCAAAGGAAAAATAATTAATATATACAATAAATAGAAAAGTACTCCAGTATCAATAGTTGTCATTTCGGATCGTGTACCCTTAAACTCAACATATTGACATCTCTTAGTTAGATAACTTTTACATAATTCAAGAGCAGCACCATTCACCAACAACAACACTTTTTAAGGATTTAAAGATAGTTTCTGCATGAGAAATGACTGAAATCATAAACTTTAAAGGCTGATTTCTCATATATTGTTCTTTAAACAGCTGTGTGGTTAAACGCTTGTAACTTCATAAGGAAATGTCCGATTTGAATGATTGTTTTTACCATTTTATAGCTATTATTTTACTCTCTAACACTGTATTAATAACACAAAATCGATTTTTGCAACGATTGACTGGTTTGGCTTGTCTTTGCCACACACACACACACACACACACACACACACACCCACACACACACGAACGTCTCATTTAAATCTTTTAGAGATTTATTTGTTATTTTATTTATCTTCCTATGATGCATACTGTGACCATACTACTATGACATTTATTATGCCTTTGATTTGTTTTCTTTTGTTAGACCTATGTTAATACACGCCTTCTAGGCGTAGCCGTTTGTATTGTCTTACTATGTTCATTGCTTCGTTATGTCGTCAGTACCGCCGTTTAGGCTTTACCGAAACCACCGCTTCTTTTGTAGATGTTCTCTATAATAACCATTTTCATCCCAATATCCTATCAGTACCTGATGATGACCTATGGTCGAAAGTACTGTACAAACAATATTTTATTTTGAGACAGATACAGAACTTTGTTTGACTTCTTATTTTATATATACAAATCTGTCTATGCAGCAACTCTATATTTATTTGCATTAATATATATATATATATATATATATATATATATATACTATAAAAATATATTATTTCATTTATTATTTTATTATTTATATTTTAAATATAAACCCAGTTTAGATTGTTTAAAACTATAACGAAGTTTGTTTCTCTTCGTGAAAAAGAAAATCTCAATTTTGACGCTGTACGTTCTCCGTTGTCAGACAGTATTGCCTTTTAGCCTATGTTTCACCATTGGTGTAGATAAGAGTGATTATTAGCCTAAAAATTTGACTTTTTCTGCATAATCCTAATTATGATGAAATGCTTTATAGATCAAGGTTGTTATCTCTGTTGTATTTTATTACAAGAATCATGGGTGTCCGAAGACAGTGACACTACTGAATATGTCCTTGAAATAATTTTATTTTACAAGGTAAAATATGATCTCAACATGGTGGATTCCTCATATACCATAGCACTAATTATTAAGAATCTATCACTAAGGCCAATTTATTGAAGTAAACTGCATTCAATACGAAAAACGAAAAAAATTAGTGATAGGTTATATGATGGGAAAATTTGTGTGACATTACCAACTGACAGGCTAATGAAACGCGCGTACGCGTGTGCTAAAAATTAAATTTGCTCAAAATCGTGTTTTGACTAAGTTAGAGCACGTTTCAGGTATTTCTGAATTTTTTTCTGAACGCCTTATCATCCTTTCTTCGAATTTTTCGACAATATGTGGCAAAGATAAGCCAAACCAGTCACTCGTCGCAAATCCTGTTTTAGAGATAAAACACCAATTTTTAACTATTTGGTGAAAGAAATGCCTGAAATCGTAAACTTTGAAGGCTGATTTCTCAAATATTGTTCTTTAAACAGCTGTATGTTTAAACTCGTGTAACTTCATAACGAAGTGTCGGATTTAAATGATTCTTTTACCATTTTATAGCTCTTATTTTACTGTTAAACTCTGTATTAATAACTAAAAATTGGAATCGTTAAAAAATCGGGAAAATCAATTTTTAGTTATTAATTCAGGGTTTAACAGTAAAATGAGAGCTATAAAATGGTAAAAGAATCATTTAAATCTGACACTTCGTTATGAAGTTACACGAGTTTAAACATACAGCTGTTTAAAGAACAATATTTGAGAAATCAGCCTTCAAAGTTTACGGTTTCAACATTGAAAATGAGGAAAATAACAGCATAGCATGATGTATAGATATATAAAGGTTAGTTTAGTGCATTAAAATAGATTTCCAAAATTTCGAAATTCCAGCATGTTTTGGCCATTATCTTCAAAACAGGATTTGCGACGAGTGACTGGTTTGGCTTGTATTTGCCACATACCGGTATAAATTTTGCAACTTGCTTTCGCTATCATGAAACCAATATCTATCTACACAACGCACGAGGATAAATACTGAATGCATCAGCAAAGAAATTAACCTCAAAAGGTGACGACCTACATTCAAATATCAAGTTTGCCAGATACTCAAGAACCTTCACGGCTAAACAAACGCCATCATACGGCGAAATTCGGCCAAACTTTTTTTTTTTCAAAATATCTGCCGAAATTCTGTCAAGTTAACAACATTTTCGTATAAAGATTTTATATATTTACGAAAAGCTATAGGATTTGAATTCAAATTATCGAAAACGTGAGGGAAAAATAGGTTGTTTTTCATTGATACACATATCCGAGCAGTGTATAATTTATGGTATTATTTATCTGGAAAATACATAGGACAGGGATCGGTCGCCTGACTATATGATGAATTTTATTATATATATACACCAGTAGTAACAATAATATAGGCCTTCGCCTGATGGGCGAACAAGTAATGCTCGTATATGACAATAAATGCCAACTTGAATCTTGGGGTGTAAAATGCAAGTGTGATACATTTATACGTTAAAATACTCTTAATGCGTGGTGATATAGTATCTAATTCATCGACGAATCAGATACATCGTAGTAAAGCGTTTGGGTTGTTTCTTTCTGCAGCAAGATTCTTGGCAATAAATTCCAACCAATCACAGAGCAGAAAAAAATTTACTGCAGTGAGTTTAAGTTTCCGCTGCGAGTTTAGCGCCCTCCATGCACATTTTGACCAATCAGAGGACAGAAAACTCGCTGCAGTAAATTTCTAATTGAACTGCAGTTCACTAACCGAATACTGAGCGATATCGCACTCCATACCCGTCTAGAACGCGTGGTTGGGGATTATAATCTTTTCGCGTTGCCGAAGAGTGGTTCAAGATACTGATCAAAAATGTTGGACGATTCCATTTCGCGAATTAGGGTTCGTTTTCCGACGTTTTTGTTCTACTTGTTTGCGTCGGTTTATCTCATGATTTTGATGTACTGTAATTTATCGACAAGTCTCTTTTCTATGTTTTGTCACAAGTTTCATTCATTATTATGAATTTATTTTAATACTATATCCCGTCATTTGTTATTGAGCTATTTTGTAAAATTTAAAACCAAAATGTCGAATACCCAGACTCGAAACCCACTGAAATTTCCTATAAACTTTTATACTGTATTATAATCAGGCCAAACTCATGTTTTTGCCATGAATATTGACGGGATAAACGCAATTTAATGCCAGTATAATTGCTTTTTCTAGAACTATTGATAGGAACATTCCCACGCTCTGCTGCTATGGAAATACAGACTGAATCAAAGTGTACGTGTCATTGATCTTGCTGTCGGCCGAGTTATGCATAGCTCAAACCCTTTGTACGCCGCCCAGTGTTATAACCAGGCCAAACTCATGTTGTTGCCATGAGCATGGAGGAATAAATTCGTAGTGACAGGATAAACGCAATTTAATGCCAGTACCTGGTTCTTCTAGAAATATTTATAGGAACAGTCCCACGGTTCTTCTGCTATGGAAATTGACTATTAAGGGTCATTGATCTTGCTGCGGGCCGTGTTATGCATAGCCGTACCCTTTCTACGGCGCCCAGTGATAACGACTCGACATTACCATGGAAAAGCATAGAATAAACTAAGAAAATATCAGTGTCTGAATTTTTGTGTATTTATTATTTTCTTTAAGTCTCATTTTCAATTACATTTTATATTTGTTATATATATTTGAAAATGCATTTGGTACGATACAAATAAATTAATTACATTAAAGACAACAAGGAATTGACAAACAGAAATTAAAAAAATCAAAAAAGAAAAGCTCAATCATTAGAACATAAATTAAAGTTAATTAGCGTAAACAGCTTATTACATGAACATAGGCCTAATTAGTGATCAAGACTGTGTGTACAACAGTCACTTGTATATGCTTGTATGGTAATCTGATCTAAACACAATACTTTTATTTAGTGGGTTTTTTTTGTTTTTGTTTTTGTTTTTTTTTCATTTTGGAAGGTGAACAACAATAATTTAGGCCGAAAAATGGCTACCGTATCCGAAAACGTCATTCCTCTACACCCAGGGCCAATGACCTAGAGAGAATGAAGGAAAATAAATGGGGAAAAAATAATGCCACCCTAGCTTAGCCTACTGTACTAAATTCTGATATTCTTCGTATATGTTGAGTATTTATTGGCGGTCACTGTACTTTATTATGAATAGGACTACAACTAGTAGGCTTATTGTACACTTATTTTTGATATAGGCCTACCATAAAATATTTTAAATGCAAGGTTATTCCCAACTATTATATTAGAACAAATTATAGACAATAAATCAATGGATAGAAAAAGCAAACTAAAGAATGAAATAATGATAATATGTTAAAAGATCGTAATTCAGTAAATATCCTATAGCCCATTGAGTACAGGACCAGAGTCAAGCGTCTAACTTTTACTTTGATAGAACATAGAGTATGTCAAAACCACAGGCCCTACACTTCCAGCCGGCGATGCAGTACACTGCAAGGAAGCCGTTCCAAGTCCACTTGAGACGCCGTGGCGTATCAACAATTGAAAACTACTTTTATACATTACCAGTGCGTTTTATAAATGAAATTAAAATCCCTGTAGTAAAATAACATAGTCATTTGGTACATTCAAGCGTTTAAACACGATTTAATGATTATACATTTTAAATTTAATTATTTTGAATAATTATTATAAAATTAATAACCCATATGGAATGGTAGAGGCCATGGTTAATCAACGACGCAACAAAACACGTGCTTCGCTGTTTGAAAAGAGTAGTGCCAAAGTGCGAGCCAGCGAGTCAATGTGCGAGTCCTGCGAGCCATACATTTAATTTTTGTTTTCTTCAGGTTATCCAGTTTTGCAAACGCGTAGGCCAAGCCTATATTCTTTGGCCTAGTAGATGCAAATGAATAACACACCGGGGAGCTTTGCCTGTGTAGTCCAGTCATGCGCAGTACATATACTTTTGGACTTTAATTTAATTTTTCGAATCGTCGATCCGAAAGTATGCAGCGCTGATAGATGTTGTTAAAATACAGATATACAGATACATACATACAGATATATTTATATATTAAACTGTATTTATTTATATATGTATATATATTATTTTATATATACTGTATTTATTTATATGTTTATTTATATATTTTTATATTTATTTGTATATTTATATATATATATATATATATTTATGTTTATATACTGATGTATATATATGTATATATTTATTATATATTTATTTTTATATACTGATGTATATATATATATATTTATTTATATATATTGTATTATTATTTTATTTATATTGTAATTATTTATATCTATCTATTTATATATATATATATGTGCGTTTGTATATTTATTTGTATATTTATATATATATTTATTTGTATATGTATTTATATATATTTATATAATTATTTAAAAAAAATATTTATATATTATTTGTATATTTATTTGTGTATTTATTTATATATATTTATATATATTAATATGTTCATATATTTATTTATATATTTATATATATATATTTATATAGTTATTTATATATTTATATATATTAATATGTTCATATATATTTTTATATATTTTATATATATATATTAATATATTTATTAAAATATAAATAAATATATAAACAAAAATATATATAAATAAATATACAAATAAATAAACA
>NW_022743765.1:408951-415606 GCF_011630105.1 Anneissia japonica | reverse complement strand
TACAGTATAAATATATATACAAATAAATATATTAATATTTATATATATATATAAATAAATATATATTTATAAATGTATATATAACTATATATATATATAAATATACAAATAAATATATAAAAAATATATGAACTTATTAATATATATATAAATATACAAATAAATATATATATAATTATATAAATAAATATATGAATATATATTAATATATAAATATATATATAAATAAATATACAAACAATATATAAAGAAATTTTAAATAATTATATAAATAAATATATAAACATATAAATATATATATATAAATACATATACAAATAAATACATAAATAAATATACAAAAAATATACAAATAAATATATAAATAAAAATATAAATAATTACAGTATATATAAAATAATAATACAGTATATATATATATATATATAAATAAATATATACAGTAAATATATATACACAAAAAAGTATATAAAAATAAATATATAAATAAATATATAATAAATATATATATATATGCCTATATATATAAACATGGAAGTTTGGACTACAATTGACAAGTGCATAATCTGTCTCTTATACACATCTAGATGTGTATAAGAGATAGATTTTTCAGTGGGATTGAGCACTGTTTCACAAAAAATTGAGATATTTTTTTTTTATATATATATATATATATATATATACAGTATATATAAATATATCTGTATGTATGTATCTGTATATCTGTATTAACAACACCTCTATCTATCAGCGCTGCATACTTTCGGATCGACGATTTGAAAAACTCCAAAAGTGTATGTACTGCGCATGACTGGACTACACAGGTGGAAAAAAGGATTTAAAATGTATGGCTCGCTGGCTCGCATGGCTCGCGCATTGGCTCGCATGAATCGCTGGCTCGCACTTTGTTACGACCCGTTTGAAAAGGGGTGAAAGCAATACATTGAACAGCAATCTAGAGAAAACGCGGAGAAAACATGATTTTACAATATACGATACAATACCTTTTTTAAAGAGCCTGATAATCATATATAATAAATATATTCTTTTACACTAAACTTCGAGATTACTCAACATTGAAATAGATTAGAGTCTAGGTTTGTGCCGCATCAAAACATGTGTTTCATCGGTAGAAAGGGGTGAGAGCAGTGCATGTAATTGCTAGCTGGAGAAAATTGTTTTTGCTTTTTTTGAAACGTTTCTCGTCATATACAATGGATATACTGTTCCACAAAAGTTCCAGATTAATCAATATTAAAATAGATAATATATAGGCCTAGGAAAACTGTTCACGCGATGCGATTGAAAAATTTAAAATCAATATAAATTTGATGCTGAAAGACTGGCACCAAAATTTGGTGCTGAAAGAACGGCTTTAAGTTTGTCAAAGGCGAGTTGACATTGGTCTGACCAAATAAATTTCACACTTTTTCCTAGTAAAAAAGTTAAAGGGGCAGCAATAACAGAAACTTTGTTACAGAATTTTCTGTAATATCCAGCCATATCAAGAAAGCGTATCAATTGCTTTTTACCATTAGGTGTTGGGATTTCAGAAATAGCCGGGACCTTAGCTTCAACAGGTTTAACCTACCCCTGCCCAACATGTCCCAAAAATGTTACTGCAGAAGCATGGCAGAATTCACTTTTAACTAAATTAACAGTCAAATTTGCTTTAGTGAGCTTGTCGAAAAGGTCCTTGATGGTCTGTAGATGGTCTTCCCAGCTTTCCGTGTATATAATAACATCGTCAATATAAGCGTCGCATCCGTCAATTCCCGCTATAATCATATTGACCATTCGCTGAAATGTAGCAGGCGAATTGTTTATGACAAATGGCATTACCTTGTACTGGTAGAACCCATGTGGTGTTACGAATACTGATATTTCTTTCGCTCTGTCGGTTAAAGGTATCTGCCAAAATTCTTTTAACAAGTCAAATTTTGTAACATATCGTGCCTTTCCGATTTTGTCGATGCAAAAATCAATTCTAGGTAGTGGTTAAGAGTCAGTTTTTGTGACAGTATTTACCTTTCGGTAATCCGTGCACATTTTGTAGGTCTTGTCAGGTTTGGGTACAAGAATACATGGTGAGTTCCACTCACTTCGGCTACTTTCAATAAAGTCATTGTCCACTTTATAGCCGTGGCGTGGCATCGCCAACATCAACATCATGGTATATCAAGTTTGTGCGTGTTGGAACGTCCGAAAATAAATGTTCATATTCACAAATAAGTTGTTTAAGGTCATTTCTCTTTGCTCCATTCAAATGTGAAAACTTCTGGTCAATTCTAATTTTAATTTTAATTCTAATGTGAGCGACGGTAGCTAAACCAGAGCAAGTATTCTCAAGTATTTTGTACCGAATTATTTCATTTATATTATTCGTATTTATATAATATGTTAACATCGATTTTTACATTCCATATGACCATGAGAACAACAAAATATCAAGGAAGTTTAACTCTGCTAGCCCACGGACTACTATCACGCACATGAAGTAAAGAAGGTATTAAGTTACATTTTGCGCTTGTCTCTGTAGTCAAAAAGTATAAAACTCTCCTTGACTATTTCCAAAAACTGAAAAAAAAACGTTGACTATTTATGCTTGATAAAATTAAAAGATCATAAGTTTGTATTTAATCATTACAATTATTTTTTAATGGATTTATTACAACACAATCATTTCGATTCAATGTTTCACATTTGAACTTTAATTGCTCCACTGTCCTGCAAAAGAACATCTGTGATTTACAGTATCAATCGGAATGGCTTTAATTTGGTAACAGATTATATTTGTGCTTTGATTAAACTGAAAACTCTTATTACATTGACCCGGCCGACAGATCAAATTTACCTTTAGCATAGTTACTTACAGAGTATGTATGTTTAGACAAAGATATACAGGTTTAAGTTTTAACTATAGGTCTACTAGTACTATTTTTAATTTGGCAAATATGATTTTTGAAACCCCTTTGAATTTTGACCTTAATTGACATTAAGAGCATATTAAAACATATTTACAATGCTGGTCATAAGTATCGTTCATAATGAATTTGAGTATTTGAAAATATTGAAAAGACTGACCTTTGACATATGAAATTTGACCTGTTCTATAAAACATGAACCCTGCCATTTTTTAGGATTTGACCCTAAAATGACCACTGTGACTTTTCAGCTCAAGCTGTGAACACCCTATGTTTCGTAGGAGTCTATCTAGTGCAATTGGTCCAATCGTTAGTCACTAGTAGCAAATATTTGATAACTTTCACCAAAATGACCTTTGACCTATATGCGAAGAGCTTTTTTTTCATGTTTAGAAGGTCTTAATAATCATTCCTGGTAAATTCGAGCTCAATTGGGCTATTTTGAAAATATGACCTCGATGACCGTATGTAACTAATGACGCCAGACAGGGGTATAGGAGGTGTCACTGGTTCATAATGATCAAATTTGATTGAATTTGGTTCAATTGTTTGCCATTAGTAACATTTTAAGCCTTTGACCTATAAACTTTGACATATGGGGTGAAGAATGTTTTCGCGTTTAGAAGGGCCTAAATCATTCTTGGTAAATTTGAGCTCAATTGGGCTATTTTTAAAATGTAACCCCGATGACCCCTATGTGACCCCTGATCACAGACTGGGGTGTAGGAGGTGTCGCCGGTTCTTAATGACAACATTTGATTGAATTTGGTTCAATGGTTTGCAATTAGTAGCTTTTTGAAATGTTACTAGAGAGAACAAAAGATTAACCCTTTAATGACCTTTGACCGTAAATCGCTGAACACCATAAAGATCCTACCTTATGCCAATACATATGTGCCTAGGACAATGTTATTTGTGAGAGAAGAAGTCTTTTATTCCTTTAATTAATTTTTTTGCCCTAATGACCCCTATGTGACCTTTGACCCCAAACAGTGAACACCCCCATGTATGAGAGGTGTCACCGATTATACTGACCAGGTTTGGTTGAAATGTGTACCAGTCTGGCCACTGTGTCAAATGTCAAATGACTTTGTGTTTGTCATTGGCTGGCATATGCTACCATGATGCTACGCATCAAATAACTGATATATACACGACTACCGTGGATTGAAATAACATTTTGGTACTTAGAAAACCGGCGGGCGATACGCAGTACAAATGGCGTTCAGAATAGCGTATTTTGGCTAAAATGAGATTTAACACGTTAGATGCAACACCCCCCTTACATAATTGTCTTTCTAGGCAATGTGAGGAACTTTCAATAGGCAAATGAATGTTCTGAAATGACACTCTCAGACTTTTTTTTGCAATTTATTTTTCTCAATGTAATGGAATTTATATCAATTCTAAGTTATGCTACGTTACGGTACGTTTTCATAAAATTATGCGTAGGATTAATGCTACATTCTACGGGAGTCGAAAATTTGACAAAAAGCATAGTTATGCTACATATGGCCACTCTGAGGTGTACTATGGCTTCATCATGGGGTTATCTGTTGAAGAGGTATCTTTCAGATGTAGGTCGAAGGTTGTGCAGTGCCCAACCGGGTGTGAATTCAAGATTATTTACAGATGAGAGAGTTAATGCGCTTCTTTATCCATGTTCATGACTTTGTCTTTGTTGTGCCTTATATACAAGGACTCTCGGATCTGCCTGTCTTTTCGTTTGAGTTTTTTGCCAGTATGTTTGCCCCACAGTACAGTTTGGCACGTTATTGCCGATTTTTGTAATATTGCTTGATGTGGTAGATCTGGTAGACCTGGTCATTACTTCCACTCTGTTTGTTGTGATTGTTTTAAATGTCGTCCTGATTAGACCAGGCTATAACTGAGATAGGTGCCACTTGGAGAGCTAGAAATTCTCATATGGTTTTTCTAGACCAGTTTTTTTATGGGGAATCAGAATATGTGAGGTAACCTGAGAACTTTCGCATGAGGGCACTTTTTCAAAATGGCCGCCAAAATCCAATGAACTACATATATATGGGTAAAATAAGCACAGAAGAGGGTGGTTTGACCAACTTTTGAATATGTAATAGGAATAAAGTATAACTAGCTAAAGTTATTAATGTGAAGATTCCCGGAGGCAATTGAGGGCGCTTTTTAAAATGGCCGCCAAAATTAAATAACAACTTAACAGCAGCTTCAATACCTTAGATTAATTTGTTTAATTTACAAAACCTGAATGTAATAACTGCTGTTGACTTTTTAAACCAAAAATAACATATTTTAGGGGTGTAAGCTAACTCACTTTTGAAAATGTAAGTAAAAATGCCCCCTTATATTAGCCCTTTTCTGTTTTGAAGAATGGAAAATATCACCATAATCTTAAAAAAATTCCAGCTTCCTTACAAATATCCGGTGTGCTATACTTTCTGTGTGCTATACAAGGTATTTCAGGCAACTACCATAATTTTCATGTATGAAGAAGGCATAAATTCATTTACTACATATTTGTCCTGTAGTGTTTAATGTGTAGCCCTATGTTGCGCAATTATAATCTTCAGGTATTACTTTTATCACTGCAATCTGAAAGTCTTCGTATGTATCGTATGAATGTTTAATTCTTGGATTTCCACGGGAATTTCTGCTAACATTGTGGCAACCATGATGTCAGTGATCTTGTCTCTGCAAACCTTTCTATTGAACATGTTACTTGCTTGATTTACACTTTTCTCCAAGCAGCAGTGAGACATACTCTTGTTCTTCAGACAACTTTTGTGACAGAACATCTAAAACTCCGAAGTCGCTAAAAGTTTCAACAAACACAGTTTATGATTACAGAAGCTACGTTTTCCTTTACGAAAGAAAGCCGGGGTGTAATTGTCTGTAATACCGATTTCTCGAGAAAAAGAACGGATTATTGCTATGTCTTGGTTGTTATTCGTCAAAGCATGCTTTGCATACAGAAGACTTTCGTGTCGGCTTCTTCTTGGTGGTTCTACGCCAGATTGTAGAACCCCAGGTTGCTGACTGCCAGATTTTCGATTTCTCTTTGCCAAAACACAGTTTGCCGAATGCCAGTTTGCTGAATCAAAAACTACGAATCTCAGTTTGTTGAAACCCAATTTGCGCTGAAACCCACTTTGTGGAAAATAAAATAAAAGTAATAAAACATTAACTACAGCATAACATTCATGTTGGAACACTCTCTTACTATGTATTCGTATAAGAAATATCGGCTTATTAGTTAAATGATTCTTTTTCTTTGAATCTGTAAATCAATTAGCTATCAGAAAATAAAATTCAATTTAATAGGCCTCGCAGTTAAAACGTTTTATTAGCATACCTATGATAAATACATAAATTCATATTAAAAAAATATGAATTTAAAAGGAAATAAACAAACTAATAATAATCTACAATACACACATATCAATTGTGGCTCCAGAAATTTGTTGACAGGGGGTCTGACTCAAGGGGCCGACTAGAGCCTCGGTGGTCAGGGACCTGGCACAACAATCTTGATAAGGTTTGCAGAGGGAGTATTTTAGAAGGATACGATGCTTATCCTTAATTTCATTTCATTTTATTTTAACTGATAGCCATGCTTTCAAGTGTGTTTTTTACAGCTTTGTTGTCTTCGAATATTTTTCTTTTTAATTTGTACACAAATGGAGCTCCTTCCTTTCAAATGCACAGTATGCTGTACTTTTGTATTATACACATCT
>NW_022743765.1:404228-408888 GCF_011630105.1 Anneissia japonica | reverse complement strand
TTGGGCATTCTGGGTTTCGGCAAACTGAGTTTCTGCAAACTGGGATTTCGACAAACTGAGTGGATGCCTTCTTGAATATTGCTATCGGCAAGAATGCATCCTTGTCACTGAAAGAGATTTTGTATTAGTTCCAGATCATCGTAGCAGCCAAGAAAAGCAGAGGCGAAAGTCGTCCTGCATGCAATGCATGCTTTAAGGAATTACAACCAATACATAAATATCAACCGTTCCATTCTGGAGACATCAATATTGCAGTCATTGCTACTTTATATCTTATTTTATGACAGCGGAGAGAGAGAGTCATTGTAGACATAAACACTGGCAAATACCGAAAGTTGTTCAAATTAAGTGACATTAACTTTCACCAGCGAAGAAAGCATCCCTTATTGGATCTCGTGCTTCTGTAGTCAAAGGCAAAGTTTTGTTGACACTTTCTGCAACTTTAAAGTTTTAGATGTTCTGTCACAAAAGATGTCTAAGGAACTTGAAGACTGTGGTATGAAGTTAAGGGGAAAAGTGTAAATCAAACAAATATTTGAAATGTTCAATAGAGGCAACAAGATCACAGACATATCATTGCTACCACCATTTTTGCAAGTAGACCCTTGAGCACTTGAGCAAATTTAATCGCTAAAATGGAAATTAAGCAGAAGTAAATGATTTGGTCAATAAAAATAGTATTCACAACAGATGGAATGATCAAATGAAGCAAAAAATTATTGAGACAGTGATGCCCATGGACGTCCAAGAACAGTTTATGATAAAGACGAAGACTTTCAGATTGCAGTGTGATTAGCAATACATGAAGATTATCGCTCAACATAGGGCTACACATTAAAGGACAATTATGTAATAAATGAATTAATGCCTTTATACATGTAAATTATGGTAGTTATCTGTGTGGTCCCCTGGAATACATTGTGTAGTACACAAAAATAATGAAAAACAACCGGATATTTGTAAGAAAGCTGGATTTTTTAAAGGATTCTGGTGATATTTTCCATTACTCTAAACAGAAAAGGACTAATATAAGGGGGCATTTTTACTTACATTTCCAAAAGTGAGTTAGCTTACCAGCCTAAAATATGTTATTTTGGGTTTAAAAAGTCAACAGCAGCAGCAGTTATTACATTCATGTTTTGTAAATTTATTTAGGGTATTGAAGCTGCTGTTAAGCTGTTCTTTAATTTTGGCCGCCATTTTAAAAAGCGCCCTCAATTGCCTCTCGACATCTTCATATTAATAACTTTAGCTAATTATACTTTACTCCTATCATTACATATTCAAAAGTTGGTCAAACCTACCTCTTTTGTGTTTATTTTACCTATATATCTGTAGTTTATTGGATTTTAGCGGCCATTTAAAAAAAGCGCCCTCACGCGAAAGTTCTCATGTTACGCCCCTTTTACCTCACATATTCTGATTCCCCATAAAAAACTGGTCTAGAAAAACCATATGAGAATTTCTACCTCTCCAAGTGGCACCTATCTCAATTATAGCCTGGTCTAGATGTAAACCTGAAGACAGTGTTAACACTTGGCACACTACACCATAGGTTTTTTTTTGTTTAATCTTGTCTTGGGGTGGACGAGACTGCACTTGATTTTATTTTACGGTAAAAAATAAGTGCCAAATTTTTAAGTTAAGAGAGTGCGTCTGATTCTTTCTGAATGTTTTTGATGAGGGATTCATACACTACATCTCATCTTGATTTTGTCGTTCTGCGGCTTGTGAATGTTCCGTTGTCTTTCTAGTATTATTCTTTACCCTCTAGAAGGACCGCTCTGATGGCAGTTTTTCAGCACTCTTTTGATGTTATTCATTTCGGTCTCCATCATCTCCGTTTCTACAACGAATTTCTCGGCTTTGTCCAAGAGCATGTGTATAAGCCCAGTTTGTGAACTAATGGATGGTGTGATTTAATGTGTAATTGTTGATCTGTTTGCATGGGCTTCCGGTAAACCGATGAGGTAAATGTGCCAGCATATTTAAGCTTGATTTGCATATCCATAAATGAAATTGTGTTATTAGCCATATGAATTTTACAGTTTTGATGTTGCTATGGTTATGGCTTGTTGTCAATGTCATTCAAGATACAGATTAACTCGTATGGGACTGATGGGCTTACCATACCAATGCTCTGTTTTTGCCTGTAGATTTTGCCGTTGAACAAGAAATATGTCTTGTTATTATTATTATTATTATTATTATTATTGTATACTTATATAGCGCATATCAAACTTCTCTATGCGCTGGAGAGAGACAACCGTAGATAAAGTGCCTTGCCCAAGGACACAAGCGACTTGCACAGCGAGAGTTTTGAACCCCCGACCTCGAGGTCGGGAGTCCAAACCACAACCGATGCGCCAACCACTTGACGATTAGCTCAAGTAAGCTCCATTATGCCTGTAGTTTGGTTCTTTCATAAAGTGTCGGATCTTTTATTAAACGGTTTCTTTAACTCGTGTTTTTGTAAAAAGCGATACTACATCTAATGAGACAAATGTTTCGCCTGGCTAAACCGCTATCTTTTGCATAGATGGATATGATGCTTAACTCCAATATTAATTTCATATTTATAAACATTGTTTGGAGTATATGGTCAATTCACAGGATAGATTACATCCATAGGATACACCTAAGCCAAAAAATCTCAAAAAAAAAAAAAAAAATCATATAATGCGTTTATGAACATCAATGTTCATGTTGATGTTTATCACCATCAATGTCGGCCTTTCAAAATGTATTGTTTTTAGTGTGTTTTCAGAGATGGACAAACAGTTAAGGCTAATTTAATTGATGTCGATCTTGTTGAATAATATTCTTGGTCCTTATGCAAAGTTTGATGGTAAGAAAAATATTACTGAAAAAGTATTGAAGAATATTTAGACGTAATATGATTCTTTTAATATGTGAGTTTTAGGCTACTACAGAAAAACACAGATGCAGATAGGTAGACGTAGATACACTGGCTGTATTGATTAACAAAATTGAATGCTCACCGTTGTTACCTTGTTTTGACAAGACAGAATGACTGGATGTCGACATAAAATACTAGATCACGTTCTTAATTTGTAATTTGATAAAATATAAAATGTTGCAAGGAAATATAGATTTTTAAATGTGCAAGTAACATTGTATAAACGATAACGATTCATATATGGCCTGAATTTTCTGTTAAAGAGAACGGATATAAATTTGTTCGCCTATTTTAAAGGTCTTTAGATTATTAGTAATAATGCGTCCATCATTATACAGGAGTGGATGCAGAGGTGAATCCGGATTTGAAATCAGATTATGGAGTATGTCACTGTTTTAAAATAATTATTAGCAATTTTAACAGTCCCGAGAGGGGGTGGAGTGGAGTCACAGTATATTGGTCAATGTATGAAGCTCGAATTATATGTTTGGATTCTGTCGTCGTTAAAAACATGTTTTTTCTTTTGACAGAGTGAGAGAAATTTTTTTAGCGATTATTTGTGTTGTATGATAATAATTTCTTAGAATTGTATTTTATTAGTAGGAAAAGGCATATAAATCTAAAAATAACATACAAATAACGAAGTTGTGTTAGGTCTTCGAAATCTCCATCGATTGATTGAATGTTGTTGTAGCCTGCATCTCTGCAAAGGAAATTACTAAATGTCAAAGATTGTTAAAAATATCAATCATCATTTAAAAGAAATAACATTATAATATCCCTAATCACTAATAAACTGAGCATTTTTTAAGAGGAAGTAATTTGGGTTTAAAATCTGTTATTCATATGAGTGTGAAATTAATATATTATAGCCTCTATTGGTTAGTGAATAAGCCCATGTATACCCAGGAGCCTCGAAAGGTCAGTAATAAATTGTGAATGTGCTTCCGAGACATTTTAATGCCAGGTATTCATAATTAAACCTAATAAAAATGAATATTGTTTAGGCATACATGTATTGCTTTATAAAATATAACATAATGTATAAAAATCAAATTTGAAATTATCTTTTTATTTTGAAGTAACATAAAAATGATAACTTGAACATCCAATTAGTGTATTATAAAATAATTTTACAGTGTAAGGTGACGGAAACACTTCCAGTCACTGGAATTTGTTTTGTTGACTATTATTATTATCCAGTAAAAAAATCAGGTTACACTTTCTAAAAATTCACTAATTTCTATGCTTAAACAAGGAAAGAGCTTTTTGCGTAATTTGAATAAAATTGATAGAGCATTCGCCCTTATGCGAGCGTAGGACTACTCGACGAAGTGGAGGAACTAGGGAAAAACAAACCCGAGTATAAATCACTTATGGAAAACCTCTCTAATTATTGGAAAGATGTGTATAAGAGACAGGGATAATGCGATTTCTGAAGCACCAAGCTGGGGGTAGGGGTGGTTTTGTCAAGGACGCAGATTTGTCTCGAAAGGTGAGAGGCATTTCGTGAGCCCACACCCACCTCAGGACCACCATGGTTGGGCCTGAGTAGGAAATGTTACCTCTTGATGACCGGATATGACACTTTTATATAGTAAAATTCATCATTATTATTATTATTTTTTATTTTTTTCTTATACTTCTTAAATTATGTAATGTAATGTAATGTAGTGGGATTTGGTATAGCGCATTATACCGAAGTCTCAATGCGCTGGTGATGTGTGGACTAGGAACTCA
>NW_022743765.1:400908-402826 GCF_011630105.1 Anneissia japonica | reverse complement strand
AAATAATAATAATAATAATAATAATAATAATAATAATAATAATAATAATAATAATAATAATAATAATAATAATAATAATAATAATAATAATAATAATAATGGTGGTTAATTTATAAGGCAACTATATTATATACTTAGTTATGCAGTGATGTTTGGTTTTCTGCTTAGTCAGTTTACTCAGCATTAAAATAGTTTTTTTTTTGGTTAGAATAGGTCGGTCTTTATTATTTTTATCATCTTTTTAAGCCCATTGAGACTTCGGTTTAATGCGCTATATTAGGTCCCACAACATTCCATTACATTATTGAGACTGACTGGCCATAGTGCACAAACCGAGAAAATGTGATTTTTCGTATTAACGAGCAGACAAACTTCAGGCAGTTATGAGAAAACGCGCACGAGGCCGGCTAGATGAACCAGACTAGTGTAGGTCTAAAACATAATTACACAGTATATTTCCTAAATTTCCGCAGGCATAGCGACACCCTTCTTGCAGTATAAATTGGAATAGGTCTATACACATGCATGAAGTGCGGAATAGTTAGTAAAACATGTTAGACCAAAAATTATAACAAATATTCTTGACATAAAATAAATTAAATTATGACAAATTAATGGTCGATCGACTCTCATTAGGCTAAAATAAGCCGCTACCATATGAAAGCCCCCGCCCAGATAAATTTATCGTTACCATTACTAATTATCATTACATACATAACAGTTAGCAATATAACAATATAATAATAATAATAATAATAATAATAATAATAATAATAATAATAATAATAATAATAATAATAATAATAATAATAATAATAATAGTGTAGTTTTATATAGCGCATATATCCATCTAATGTAAGATACTCAGGCCGCTTGAAATGTGGACTAGGAACTCGACCAATAACTTTCTTCGCCCTTAAGGGTCCCTTCATGTCTGTGCTACCTGGTAACCCGGTACCAGTAACAATATTCACTGTATTCTCCAATGAATAATATTTTAATATAAAACCAGAAAGACTATGAGTTGCAACCTTAGAAATAATACAATTGGAATAGTTTCAATGAGTCTTGAGACATCATATCTAATAGGTATTGTTGCAAAACATGATTAACTTTTGGCATTTGATATTACGTCTACCTCGAGTGTAGAAGCTAAGTATTTGAGAAAAAGGCACAGTCGTCAGGTGTCATACTTTTAAAATAAATTGGTAACTGATTATTTTTTAATTTGGTAATGATTCGAACAACCTTTTCTGTAACTTAAGAAGCCTGGCAGTATGGTGACACATGCTTATTGATTATACAGAGGAAGTTAAAATCATCAACAGTTTCAATTTCTGTACCTTCAATTATTAATTTTGGGAGTTCTATCTTATTTTGGGGTTCATAAAAAAACTTGGCATTTTTAGTTTTCTTTATATTGAGAGATAATTTATTTAATTTTAACCACTGCAACACCTTACTAAACTTTAAACTGACATTGTCATTTGTCATATACCTGTTTCCAGTATCATTATTAAACCCTTTAAGTGTGCTTAAGAGAGTAGTATCATCATCATATATAAGTGCTTTAAAAATGACTGGCAAAGGAAAGATCATTATTATATACAATAAATAGAAAAGGACCATGATCCTTGGAATACTCCAGTATCAATAGTTGTCATTTCGGATCGTGTACTCTCAAACTTAACATATTGACATCTCTTAGTTAGATAACTTTTACAAAGAGCAGCACCATTTACACCATAATATTTAAGCTCATGCACTAAGATGTCAAATGCCTTGGAAAGGTCCAGATATAATATTGTAGGGTATTTGTTTGTTGTCTAGTAACTGTTTCCTGTACAGCTAATTCAGTCGATTGTTTCTCTCGGAAGCCATACTGAATGTTATAATTGAAAATAATAATGCAGTTGAT
>NW_022743765.1:398879-400823 GCF_011630105.1 Anneissia japonica | reverse complement strand
TATATACATTTTAAAAGGCAAATGGGAAAAACCCATAAAACAGCAAACGGCCACATAATGCAAAACTATTTAAAATTAAAACGGAACAGTAGAGAAAATCCGATCAGAATGACAAAATAGACTAAGCATCCACTGGAAGTAATCCAAATATCTGCAGACGGATCCGTTTCGGCCTTCTCTATTGAGATCCAGCGGGCCGCCACTGATGCACGGTAGAGATTGCATCTTTAAATCTCCGATCATGTTCACAAATTCATTGACTAGTGCTGTCTCGTAAGAATTTCTTAGGACGCGTTAAGAATGACAAAATATTCTCTGTATCTACTGGAACCGAGCCTCATAGCTTGTATTCCACTACTTGCATTCACACCTGGGCTGTGTATATATATTGCCTTGGTTTGGCTCTGTAATCAATAGTGGTCGTGGGGCTAGTTTGGGGCGGCTACCTAAGCTGGTCGAACGTTTCTTTTGGGTCATATTCTAGCTGCACTAATGAGGCATGGAAGGCCGAAACGGATCCGTCTGCAGATATTGGGATTCCTTCCAGTGGATGCTCAGTTTATTTTGTCATTCTGATCGGATTTTCTCTACTGTTCCGTTTTAATCTTGTACTGACTACTCACTATGTATTTGTACCTGCAACTGTCTAAGAGAATTAAAAGAGACTTCCAAAAAGACCCATGGATTAAAGAATTATTTTTACAGCCCCCTCTACTAGCACGTAGACAACCCCCTAATTTACAGTCCACTTTAACATTATCTAAATTCCCATTCGCTAAACCGATACATGGCAACACACCATGTAACAGCTCTAAGATGCCAATTTTGCGACATCATCAATACTGATAGCTTATTCACTCCACCAGGGACACAAATAACAATCCGGCCACCAGTACTGAATTGTTACTCGCCCAATATTATATACCTCATATACTGCAACAAATACAACAAAGGAAACTATGTTGGCCAAACTGGTCTAACTTTCAGATCTAGAATGAACAACCACACATCATCTGTAAGACACATACTCAACTGCTCAGTAAGTGCACATTTTAATCCACTTAATCACACCATCAATGACTTTAGGGCTATAATGATAGGTTGCAATTTTAAATCCACACAAGAACGACGTAACGTAGAAATGAAATGAATAATCCGGTTAAAAACTCACATTAAGGGATTAAGTAAGGACTTAGGCTCTACATGTGATTATGCCTTTATACGCAATAATTCACTATGAATACAGTATCTAACAATATATGTTATATATTATTTCTACTTATGTACATTTTATTATATTCATTGACTTATAAACTGTATTTAATAGTCATCATGATATCATGCGTTATATTATTTAAACTCATACATTTATCTTTATATTTCTGCAAATTATTTTCTGTTCCACAATTGTTTTAATTATATAGGACCTTATATTAATCTTATATATTATGTTTTATTTCCTGTTTACTGTAGTTAAACAAGTCTTAGCATTAAGCTGGTTCAATGGCACCGCCAATATACTATCGCTTACATAATCATTTTGCCGACATCTTATGGTTTAATTGTAATTAATTCGGCCATTAACTTGCCACTGAACTTATATTTTGTGGTCAATCAACTAATTGTATTGTTAATTTGATTCTGATTGGTTAATACCATTTATTATTCTTTATGTATGTGTAAGATCTCCAAAGTTTTCTCATTTTAACGTCGATAAAGATAGCAGGAGCTATCGAAATATTTGTTTGATTTTGTTATAGCTTAATAAATATGTGTTCCGCAAATCAACTTTCAATGATTGTACACCGTTTTTTCATTGCATTTACATTATATATATATATATATATATATATATATACTGTGCAGGGTAGGTTGGAAGCAGATCATCTAGACAACAGTGCTCGATACATAAGCAGAGCAATATAAAATCAAAACAAGATGACG
>NW_022743765.1:389388-397649 GCF_011630105.1 Anneissia japonica | reverse complement strand
GCCAATCAGCGCAAAGCATGAATCCATCTGCGCAACAAGCACATGGTTAAACGAATGACCGTCGCCCATGCGGAGTACTTCTTGATTTTGGAGAGAGGTTCGTCTATACAGTAATAATATAGAATAGTTTAGAATTTGTTGTTGTTTGCTACGAAGTCCTGTACATCTGTCTCTTATACACATCTAGATGTGTATAAGAGACAGGCTAAATAACACGTGGCTTGGCCTACATAATGATCTTTGTGACCTTATAAATATCTTACTACGAAATGGTTACCCAATTCACACTGTTGACAAGTCTATTAAAAACTATTTAGATAACACAATCTCTGATATTACAAAGAAAACTGTCAATGACGACAATGTTAAAACACTTGTTGTTAAACTTCCATATATTGGCATATTTTCTGACAACATGAAATGCAGAATTATGGATATTGTCAAAAAATACTGTATTGATTGTAAAGTACATGTGATATTTAGTACCACTAAAATCAGTCAGTTCTTTAGTACTAAAGATACTCTCCCCAATGAATCCCGATCCTCAGTAGTATATAAATTTAAATGTGCTGGATGTAATTCCAGTTATATAGGCTATACAGGCCGTATATTAATTACGAGGATTGGTAAACATCTTGGAAAGGATAAACATTCACACCTACTTAAACACCTTAACGCAAACAGTAAATGTAAAAGGTTGTCTGATAAGAAATGTTTCTCTAAACTGGATATTGATAACAATGAAATCAAATTGAAAATCAAAGAATCACTTTACATAAAATGGAACAATCCTGATATTAATTTGCAAATTAAACATGTTAACTTAAAGCTTATTTAAATATACACGTAAGTAATAGTTATTATGCAAGCGCTTGTTACCTTGCATTTAACTATAGCTTCACAACCTTTTGTCAAACAAATCAATGTACCTGATTATATATTCAACATAATAGTTAGCTACACTTGGTCCATATTACAGACTTACTAGAGCTTTACTAACCTTTGGTTAAACAAATCATGGTATTCAATTATATATTCAGAATAATAATTAGGTACATTTAATCCCCTCTACTAGCACAGTGACTGAACTAAGAGGTTTACTATGGCAACTACCAGGGCTGAAGGCAAAAAGGATATACGGGATAAATCAATCGATGAATCCGGTAAGGATAAGTCAGACCCTATCCGTGTGCGGGACGAAGCGACCGAACCTAATCCGTCTGAAACTAACCGGGCTCCAGCGTCGCAATCCCGCTTGGGTTCGCCGCCTATTAGGTCAATTCATAATCAGTACAATTCATAATCTGTTGGCCGACGATCCAGATCTCATATCAGTTGTCTCACAAAGCATCAGTAACCACACATTATCATCACCGGAGCTCTTTCAAAATATTATACACGCAATTACAACCAACAAAGCATTAATATCTGCAATCAGCAAACATATTTAGACGAGGTTTCGGACTCTGTTTACAACAGCGTAACCATTGACAAGGTCTCAACTGAGGGCGACATTAATAAAATTCGCCACGAGAACGAAAAGCTACGTGCCACTTAAGTATATAAAATCATCAAAATGTAATCCGAAATTTCGGATTAGTAACCCGAAGTAAGGGATTAGTAATCCGTTATTTCGAATTAGTAACTCGTTATTTCGGATTACTAATCCGAAATTTCGAATTAGTAATTCGTTATTTCGAATTAGTAATCCGTTATTTCGGATTACTAATCCGAAATTTCGAATTGAGTAATTCGTTATTTTGAATTAGTAATTGGTTTTTCCGGATTACTAATCCGAATTAACGAATTACTAATTCGAATTTCGGATTAGTAATTCGTTATTTCGGATTACTAATCCGAATTTTCGAATTATTAATTCGTTATTTCGAATTAGTAATTCGTTATTTCGAATTAGTAATTCGTTTTTTTTCGGATTACTAATCCGAAATAACGAATTACTAATTCGAAATTTCGGATTAGTAATTCGTTATTTCGGATTACTAATCCGAAATTTCGAATTAGTAATTCGTTATTTCGAGTTAGTAATTCGTCATTTCGGATTACTAATTCGTTATTTCGAGTTAGTAATTCGTTATTTCGGATTACTAATTCGTTATTTCGAGTTAGTAATTCGTTATTTCGAATTACTAACTCGAAATAACGAATTACTAATTCGAAATTTCGGAAGAGTAATCCGAAATAACGAATTACTAACTCAAAATAACGAATTACTCAGGAGCGAGGACGTAGGCCTAGGCCTAGAGAGAGAGAGTTGGGACGCGTTACCGTCTTGCACTAGTTTTCACACGTTTCACTCGGTTTCAGTAATTTTGAAAGGAACACATGAATCATGCTGTCATAATAGCGTTGTTACAAATAAAAAGAACTAACGTAATTGTCCATTTAATATTGGCATGTATTTATTAATCCATTCATTATTTACTACAGTGAGAAAAAAAAGAAAAATAGTATTTACACAGGATCTTAATAAATAGCTATCAGTATGGTGATTATGTCTTGCTGAGCTATACTAGAAAAAAGTCTAGTTTATCATAAATTATAGTGTACTGTATAATGTCTGTTTTTGCATTATTAATAAAAAATATTTTCATTAAAATCGAGACAGCTGAAAATAATTATAGGCCTATGTTTTTCTTTAATTTTTGTATGTATAAACCTAAATCGTTTTTGTTACAATAATTTTTGTTGTACCTGTTACTGTACACACTGTTTATTGAGAGAAAAAAAAAACAGCTTCATTCTCAAAGTAATTCAGTTATTGCAATTCGTAAAACATTATACAAATACAGACTCTCTTCAGGATTATTTGGTTGAGACAGTTGTCTTTCTTTTATTAATATCGAACAAAGATCAAACACATCTGTGTCACATGTGTACTGACTCTTGAAAATTCACTCAGTAATTCGTTATTTCGAGTTAGTAATTCGTTATTTCGAGCTAGTAATTCGTTATTTCAAATTAAGTAATTTGTTATTTCGAATTAGTAATTCGTTATTTCGGATTACTAATCCGAAATTTCGAATTACTTAATTTGAAATAACGAATTACTAACTCGAGATAACGAATTAGTAATACAAAATAACAAATTACTAACTCGAAATAACGAATTACTAATCCGAAATTTCGAATTCGTAATTCGTTATTTCGGATTAGTAATCTGAAATAACGAAGTACTAATTCGAAATCTCGGGTTACTAATTCGAAATTTCGGATTAGTAATCCGAAATAACGAATTACTAATTCGAAATAACGAATTACTTAATTCGAAATTTCGGATTAGTAATCCAAAATAACGGATTACTAATTCGAAATAACGAATCACTAATTCGAAATAACGGATTACTAATCCGAAATAGCGAGTTACTAATTCGAAATAACGGATTACTAATCCGTTATTTCGGATTACTAATCCAAAATTTTGGATTACATTTTGATGATTTTATATACTTAAGTGGCACGAATAGGCTTTCGTAAAAAGCTCCCTGCAGAAAATCGCACTATGATGGAAAAGCTCGATGACCTCGAACAGTATAGCCGACGCAATTGCCTACTAATGCATGGTGTGCCTGAATCATCTAAAGAAAATACCAACGCATTAGCTATTGATCTTATTGCCTCTAAAATAACTGATAATATTGAACTAGGTGATCTTGGTCGAACGCATCGCATAGGAAAAAGGAAGTTAAATGTATCAAAATAGGAGCGGTTGGCGCACCGGTTTTGGGTTGGACTCCCAACATTGAGGTCGGGGGTTAGAAACTCTGGCTGTGCAAATCGCTTGTGTCCTTAGGCAAGGCACTTTATCTACGGTTGCCTCTCTCCACCCAGGAGTACAAGTGGGTACCTGGTCGGTTCCAACACAACCTGCGCTGATTACTAGCTGCAATTTATGGAATGATAATATAATTTCATTTACTAATTTAATTTAGTGTTTCAATGTGTTTCATGTGTATGATCCAATGACCGGGGTAGTAATGTGAAGCGCTTAGTGGCCTTGTAAAGGCATGAAGCGCTATATAAGAACGACATATTATTATTATTATTATTATTATTATTATTATTATTATTATTATTATTATTATTATATAAAATCAAAACCAAGGCCGATCATAATCAAGTTCACGTCGTACCGTACTCGCGCCGAAGTCTTTCAAAACAAAAAAGTACTCAAAAAGTCAAGTTACGCAATCACAGATATTGAAGAAGAACAAGAAAAAAATGGTAATAAAGTCGGAGTCTGATCTTCGTGGTCTTTAAATGATCACCTACCAGGATGTTTCCTATTGAAGCAACGGACAGATAAGTATTCCTGTAACTCTATTTATTTTCCAACTGAATTTAAATTCTCAACTGACTTTTCCTCTTTTTTTTTTAACTGGATATGCAGTGAATTTCTGAACTCAATTAACTAACTTCTAAAATTCATTTACGTCATTTGTTGTTTCTATCGTTCAACATTGCCTTATTATTTTCTAATATTATTGTTCTTGTTCTTGGTGTTAATGCTACCATGGTACTATTGCTGTTGTCATCACTACTGTTGTTATTATTGATAAAAATATTTATTATTTTAATACTAATTTCATTTTTCATGAATAATTATTATTATTTATCATAAGTATTATCTATTATTACTTTTTAATTACTATTTATAATGTTATTAGTATTATACTCTATCTGTTTACTATGTTAAATTCCATATAAATTTAATAATACTCTTGTGTTTAATTTAAAGCAATTTTAGATTTTTTGTTGGAGATTTTTTCTATTGGAACACTGTTCCCTAGTCCTACATACTTCCAGGACTTTACTTTTTTGCATGAAATACTATTATTCCTTTTTTTGTATTTTATTTGTTAGTCTATTTATTTATATATCTATACTTGTATATATCTATACATGTATATATATATATATATATATATATATATATATATATATATATTAATTAATTAAGTTATTTATTTATTTATTAATTTTTTTAGAAAAAGACAACTTATTAATCTTACATACTAATTATGTTTAACCGTTACGCAAATGACAGCCCATCGAACCATGACCGTTTATTAAATTTAATCTTCTCCGCATTTTTAAAAAACTCTGACTTTGACGCTAATACCGTCCCTGATAATTTCACATCTAATATAGACCATGACTCCCAGTTTTTTTTTCCAACAGTAATCATAGTCCCTCACAATATTACGATCCCAACAAATTTCCTGTTGGCACACTTCATGATTGTTTTTCTACCATCCACTTTAATTCAAGAAGCATCCTTAAACATTTTGATGATATAAAACAACTTTTATCATCCATTAATCTGCCGTTTGACATAATTGGATTGAGTGAAACATGGCTCAAATATGATAATCCTTTGGTTCAACTTCCTAATTACAATTTTGTCTCCAACTGCAGAGCCCAAAAAGACGGTGGAGGAGTAGCCAGGTATATACATGATACTCTTCAATTCTCTAATAGAAGCGACCCTCAACCGCACCCGTCCACTTGTGAATCTGTTTTTATTGAAATCAAACGTCCTCATCTTAAAAACATTATCGTTGGCACTATCTACAGACCCCCCCCCCCCACCTCTTCTGATCCAAATCAATGTATAAATGAACATATTACGATCCCAACAAATTTCCTGTTGGCACACTACATGATTGTTTTTCTACCATCCACTTTAATTCAAGAAGCATCCTAAAACATTTTGATGATATAAAACACAGAGCCCAAAAAGACGGTGGAGGAGTAGCTATGTATATACATGATACTCTTCAAATCTCTAATAGAAACGACCTTCACCCGCACCCGTCCACTTGTGAATCTGTTTTTATTGAAATCAAACGTCCTCATCTTAAAAACATTATCGTTGGCACTATCTACAGACCCCCCCCCCCCACCTCTTCTGATCCAAATCAATGTATAAATGAACTTGACTGTACCCTTTCTAAATTAACCAAGGAAAACAAAATCGTTTACATTCTTGGAGACTTTAATATTGATATTCTCAAACATAAATCTGACAATGTAGCCCAGCAATTTGTAAACACTTTATTTAGCAATCATTACCTTCCCCGAATTCATAGGCCTTCCCGAATCACACAAACCACAGCTTCTTTGTTAGACAATATCATTTCAAATCAACTTGATTGTTCTCACTTAAGTGGATTATTATATAGTGACATCTCCGATCATCTTCTAGTTTTTAACATTTCTTACTTCTCAGATAATGTTGTCACTGGCACAAACAAGGAAAAGATGCCTACATTTAGAAAGATTAGTCCCACTTCCTTAGAAAATTTTTAAAACGAAATTTATAATCAATCATGGTTTGAGGTCCTAAATACTAACGACTCCGACTTAGCTTTCGAATACTTTGAAAACATACTAAAATCCCTTTATGACAAACATTTTCCCCTTCATAACCATACTAATACTGAGAAGAACAAAAAAATAAAATCTTGGATGTCCAATGGCTTGTTCAAATCCATCAAACATAAACATAAACTTTATGACAAATTTCTTTACCACCCAACTATTGCTAACGAAAACATTTATAAACAATACCGCAATAAATTAAACTCCATAATCAAAACTGCTAAATCTAAACATTTCCAAAGCATTATTCTCAAACATAAAAATGATATCAAGGCCACCTGGAAGACAATTAATTCTCTATTAAACAAAAAATATAAAATCATCAAGACAATAATACTTTTATTAATTGCGACGGATAAATTACTAAGGACCCTAACATAATCTCTAATGCATTTAACACATTCTTCGTCGAAATTGGACCCTCCCTCGCTAGCAAAATTCATCATATTAACGTTTCTTTCAAAGACTTCTTACCTAACTCGAATTCAAATTCTATATTTCTAACCACAGTAAACGAAGATGAGATAATTAGAATTGTTTCCTCTTTTGATAACAATAGCTCCCGGTATTGATGACTTTCCTACTAAAGCCATTAAATATATTATTAATCTTATTTCCTTTCCTTTATGTCATATATTTAATCTTGCTCTCTGCAATGGTGTATTTCCAAATAGAATGAAGCTCGCACGCGTTACTCCTATATTTGAATCTGGCCTTAAATCAAACCTCTCAAACTATTGTCCAATATCTATTTTGTCAATTTTCTCGAAAGCCTTAGAAAGAGTAATATATGATAGAACATTTTCATTCATCAGTAAACACAATATACTCTTCAACAGGCAATATGGCTTCAGAAAGTAACATTACACTTCAATGGCTTTCATCGACCTTACAAACAGAATTATAGAAGCATTTGAAAATCGCCGTCTTGGAATCGGACTTTTCATTGATCTTTTCAAGGCTTTCGATACTATTGATCACAATATACTTCTTTACAAACTGGCTCACTATGGAATCCGTGGAACCGCACTTAACCTGTTTAAAAGCTACCTTACTAACCGTGCCCAATGTACCAAATATTTTAATTCTACTTCTGAATTCAGTCCTATTACTTGTGGCGTTCCCCAAGGCTCTTTACTTGGCTCTCTGCTATTCACTCTTTACATTAACGATATTCATCACTCCTTAAATGTATAACATTTTTTTCTATATGCTGATGATACTACTGTGTTTTATTCTAAATAAAACATCCAAACTTTATTTGATACCCTTAACTCTAATGTTGTTACTTTGTCCCAATACCTTGCTGCAAATAAAATTTCACTTAATCACAACAAATGTAGTTTTATCCTCCACAATTGCTTAGAGGTATCTCTACCCATAAAATTCTTATTGACAGCCATGAAATTCCATCTGTCCAATCTGCAAAATTCTTAGGATTTACCATCGACAATAGCCTTACATGGAAAAACCACATACAAGAAATTGAGAATAAACTCACTCCATTCTTCCAAATCATTTAAATGCCATGTTTGTTCCTAACCACTCCGTTCACAAATACCCCACTAGAACCAGAACTAATATTCATATTCCCATCCACAACACAAATTATTTCAAACATAGTATTAGGTACTCTAGACCTTTAATGTACAATAACAATTTACCTACTACAATATTATATGCTGCCTCTTTTAACTCATTCTCCAAGAAACTAAAATCTCACCTTTTGTCACTGTACTAGTAGCAAAAAGATACACTCTGTCATTGTTCTATGTTCTGTAATTTATAATATTGTTTTCCTGTTTTTTGTTCTTTGTTTTTTTTTGTTTTTGTTTTTTTTATGTATTGAATTTATTCTT
>NW_022743765.1:377650-389215 GCF_011630105.1 Anneissia japonica | reverse complement strand
GTGTGTATGTGTGTGTGTCTCTCACTCTCTCTTGAAATCTCTGTTAAACATGTTACTCATTTGATTTACACTTCTTCCTTAACTCCATGCAGCAGTAAGACATACCCTTGTTCTTCAGACAACTTTTGGTACAGAACATTTAAAACTCCGAAGTTGCTGAAGCTTTCAACAAACTTAGTTTATGATTACACAAGATATGTTTTGCCTTACGAAAAAAAGCTGGGTTGTAATCGTCTCTAATTATCGATGTCTTGAGAAAAGGGAACAGATGACTGCTATGCCATGCTTTGGTAGTTATTCGTTAAAAGCATGCTTTGAATGCAGCAATATTTTCGTGTTTGCTTCTTCTTGGCAGTTCTAGGCAAGATTGTAGAACTAGGTTGCCGACTGCCAGGTTGCCGACTGCCAGATTGCCGAGTTCACTTTGCCAAACACAGTTTGCTGAATCCCTGTTTGCTGAATCCCAGTTTGCTGAAACCCAGTTTGCGCTGAAACCCACTTCGTCGAAAATAAAATAAAAGTGCTAATAAATCATTAACCACAGCATAAAATTAATCTTGGAGCACTCTCTTACTATGTAGGTCTATAAGAAATAGCGGCTTATTGTAGTTAAATTGATGTATTTTAGAAGGATATGATGCTTATTCATAATTTTATTTTATTTTTAGTTTTAACTGGATAGCCTTTCTTTCGAGTGTTTTTCTACAGCTTTGTTGTCTTCCCATATTTGACTTTTCTCAGCAGTACTGGGAAAAGCCATTGTTTTAGTTCTGATTTTTTTTTGGGTTGCATATTTTAACTATCTTCTTATTATTTTTTTTTCTGGCCGTCATTCTGGTCACTTCCCATCATTAGAATTTTTCCGTGCTTTGCGATATATCAAGGATGTGCCTCCTAATATTTAGTGTCATTCTATGGTGGGATGTGCGTGTGAGGACCAATTAAAGTGATTTAATGTCAAACAGTCTACACCGGATATGTCAAAAACCAGTCAGTTGATGTGAATGAAAATTACGGAAAATTTAATCAAGTTACATGTTACAAGTAACGATCCAGTGAAGGGTGTAAAATTTGAGGGTCTTTTCAATTTTTGAGTACCCAAACCTAAATATCTCTTAAACAAAAACAAACAAAAAAACAAAAAGAAAAAAAGAGTCTAAATGAAACATTCTATAATACTTTGTATAAGTCTTTTAAAAGGATAATTGGTGTGTATCTAAGACCACATATTTCGGAAACGAAACAACTGACCTGAATGAAACATTCAGAAAAAAGTTTAAACAAGTTACAAGGAAGAAATTATTATGTGCTGGCGACGAATCAGTCAAATGTGTAAACAGGAGGGTAATTTCAAATTTGAGGACCCAGACCTAAATATCTCTTTAACAAAAAAATCAATTGGTATAATTTAAACCTTTTATAACAGTTTGTCAAAGTCGAGTAAAGAAATTATTAAATTTTTGTGACGATCCGGAAAAGGGTCAGATCAACTGATCTGAATGAAACTTTCGCGAAAGTTTAACCAAGTTACAAGGAAAATAATATTATGTGTTCGCAACGAATCAGTCAAGGGTGTACATTGGAAGGTCATTTAAATTTTTGAAATCTCAGACGTAAATATCTATGAAAAGTTTTCATTAGATATAAATGTAACTTTCTATAATAGTTTGTAAAGTTCTAGTAAAGAAATGACGGAATTTTTGTGATGATCCGGCGTAGGGTGTGAATATGAGGACCATTTAAAGGAAAACGTCCCAGACCAGATTTTTCAAAAAAACTGGTCAACTGATCCGAATAAAACTTTCGGGAAAGTGTAACCCAAGTTACAAGGACGATATTATTATGTGTAGGAGACGATCCAGGTTAGGGTGTAAATTTGAGGGTCATTTAAATTCCTTACGTCTCAGTTATAGATGGATAAAAATGACACTTTGCAGAATAGTTTTTCAATGTGAAATGAAGAAATGATCCAATTTTGGTAACGATCCGCAGTAGGGTGTGGATATTTGATTTGATTTGATTTCATTTATTTATTTACCAGATTGTAAGAAATAACACAAACCTAGCACTATTCTGGCGGATTGTCAAAAAGCAAACAAAATCACTATGTAAATACTCTCCAACTAGTACTAGAACGGAAAACAAACAAACAGTGTTAATTAAATTAAAAAGCAGACAGAGCAGAGAAAAAAGCACAATCACCAAAAAGAAATAAATCAGTAACAGAAGAAGGGATCTCATCCCACATCCGTGGGAATGACATAAAAACGGAGTTTAAAAAAAAACCCATTCGTACGGTCCTTAGCATGTCTAAAAACAATTTTCTCAGTTCTACGGGCAACAGGAACAGGCAACAGAGCATCATCAATGAGAAAATCTGACCATAGGCACTTGGCAACGAATTTTACATGAATATATTTTAGTCTATTGAAAATTGTGGGTAGTTTTAGGTGGAGCAACCTTTCTTGTTGGTCGTGAATCAAATTGAGTTTGAAAATAATATGGAGAGCAAGATCTTGTAAAGCGCCTCTGGACAGATTCAAATTGATTGATGGTGCTCTGCTGAAAAGGAAACCAAACAGGAGAGGCAAATTCAATAATTGGCATAAAAATAGATTTAGGAAAAACAGTTTTATCATTGTAGCGGACACACCTCTTAATGAATCCGGCAAGTTTATTACATTTGCTAGTAGTTCAAGCAATATGTTTATTCCATTTTAGATCAGATGCCATGAAGACTCCTAAATACTTATAGTCCGAAACCTGTTCAAGTACATTATCATTTATCATATATTGAAATATAGTGTGTCCTTTGGATCTAGTAACCGTCATTACCTTACATTTACTGTGGTTTAGCGACATATTATTAGTATTACCCCACTGCGTTATAGCCATTAGATCCTCATGGAGTCTTAACGAGTCATCTTGTGTTTCAATAGTACGAAAAAGGACCGAATCATCTGCATAAAGTGCAATATTCGATTTAACAACAGAAGGAAGCTCACATGTATAATGATTAAAAAAATATGCCCCAAAACGGAGCCCTGTGGGACCCCCGATAAAACATCTTTCCATGTGGAAAGTAAACCTTGGTATAATGCAGCTTGAGTTCGATTGGTCAGAAATAATTACAACCAGTTGAGTAGGTTACCAGTAAAACCATATTTCTGCAATTTGATGACAGTTGATTAAATTATTTAAACGCAATTTGCGTTTTCTAAAGCGCTTAAATCAGTTACAGCTAGGTTAAACTCAAAACTACCGTGATATGCATGAACAATTTTGCTTCAGTCATTCAATCGCTATTAACTGAAAATGCACGTTCCTATGTAAGGTCGGCCCATATAGCGCGCAATAGTTATGGGTCACGAGTTACCTCGCAATTACCATTGCAGGCATAGTTTAAGTCTCACTAATAACGTCGCAATGAACTTGGTTTTCGTTAGTTTTTTTTTTCTTTTTTTAGTTTTTCCTCACTTCATTTTTCCCCACTTCATTAAAAGTATATTGGTTTTCCGCGTTTAAGTTTTTATACTATATACCTTTTAACGACTTTGTTGTAATTTAAACTTCATTTTTCATTAAAGCAATGGGAAAAAGCCCTATGTTCTGTTGTTCAAACAGACATAGTAATTCTAGTTTCATTTTAATTTGTACACAAATAAAGCTCCTTCTTGAACCGCCCATCATTTTTCAAATACACAGTATGCTGTAGGCTACTTTTGTAACTGGGTTACGGAAAACTGAGTTTCGGTAAACTGGAATTTAATGATTTCAATTAACCGGATTGAGCATTCTGGGTTACGGCAAACTGAGTTTCTGCAAACTGGGATTTCATGACTTCAGTGAACAACTGGATTCGGCAAACTGAATTTCAACAAACTGTTCGGATACCTTCTTGGCTACTACTGCTATCTGTAAGAATGCATCCTTGTCACTGAAATTTTGTATTGCTTCCAATCTTCGTGGCAGCCATGGAAAGCAGACACGAAAGTCGTCCTGCATGCCATGTATGCTTGAAGGAATTACATTCAATGTATAGCAGCATCTGTTTCTACAAGGGCGGATCCGGCTATGTATTATTTTAACATACAAATGATCTCCATATAATAATTTCGTTACCTAGTGATTAATGGACCATTATTGAAAAGTTTAGTCTTATAAACTATAAAATATAAACGATAATTTATTCTGAAAATGAAACTCTTTACTCCATGCTCAGTGGTGGCGCTACTGGCCCCACAGAATTCCCCCTCCCAATTTTTCGCTGAGAAAAAAAAATTATATGTATTTTCTTCATAGTATTAGTAGACTATCTATACATAAAATCGATTAAATAAGCCTCTGAAACCCCGAAATTGTCATATTTTTCGGGGGCTCCGCACCCTTGACCACTTTCGAAACATTTTAATAGACACCCGTCCACGCCCACTTTAGTCTCTTTGTTGACCTTTCCCCACCCCCAAAAAAATCGATGTCCCCTTTAATGTTATAATACACTTACAATAAAAGAATACCCAGTACACAACACTGTAGGCCCTTTTTGAGTTGTTGGTCTTGCTAAAGCAAAAAATACAATATAAGAAATGGTTGAATAATAAAAATGACATTTAAAATTTACGATAGTTCGTGAGATATCACAGACTCTAGCGAACATCTAATGACTACAATTACATTCCATAACCTAGGCCCTACAACACACCGACATATCAAGATGCATTCACATTGTACCCACACTGAAACACGGTTCGCAAGCTGGACTGGACACAATTCCACTCGTTCCAACGCTCGATAGGCTTCCCGGATCTGGTAATTGGTTATTCATGATAATAAATCTAATGTTCCTATTGGATGAGAGATCAGGGCGCTGCTCATATGGCGACCAAGGCTTGCAGTGTGCATAAATTTGCGTGTTCAATGTCCTCCATTTTAACAAGTTTGTATATGTATGCTTGTTTTATATAATTATTAATCGTATTTGTTAAGTTCCTGTGTGGTATTCTTGATGTCGATATTGTTTGGACGAGTTTGCTGAATTGAGAAATGCCTAGGGTTTTCTAAAAGCTGGCTGAGCTCTGCGCCATTGAAGAATCACCCACACAAGCCACCCATAAATGGCAGGAAAACTTGTTTAGGGAAGTCTGGAGAGTGGTCATTCTGATAGATCGGTGTAGGGGTGGTAAAAATTGTAAACTAAATAATTTCTCAATAGCCAAATGAATGAATTAAACCTGCTTTTGAATAGATTTGATAATGTTGATTTCTCAAATGAAATGTAAGCTCTAAGTCAAGAAATCACTAATGATGATGCCGAAACTGATCTGTTGACAAAACATCAAGAAGTTTCCTTTTTACTTAGGAAACTCAAACCTTCCAAAGCAGCAGGCCCTGGAAAGCTGCAGTCCTTAAATTATGTGGTTTTCAACTTTCCAGTATATTTAACACAATATTTAATGAGTGTTTTACTAGTATAAGATTGCCCAACATCAGGAAGGAGTCTATTATTCCTGTACTATTGAGAAAAACAGTCATGTGTTTTAATTATCCCAGGCCTCTAGCACTTACATCGGTTGCTATAAAGAATTGTTAAAAATTTGTATTAAATAAATTTAAACCCTTGGTTGCGGACTACTTGACCCCATACAATTTGCGTATAGAAGTGCTAGGAGCACAAAAGATGCTATTTTGTATAAATTATAGAAGATATACAGCTAAGTTTAGAGATCGAGTTATGATCACTCAGCTAGGATTTCATGTATTTCGATTTCATATACATATTTTGGTGTAGAAGGTGCTTAAACTAAATTTCATACAATTATACCATTTGCATATAATTATTTATACTGAACATTCACAATATGTTAAATTAAGTCCTAAAGTAAATCAAATTCCATAATAACGAATACCACGGCACCGTGAGGTACTATCTTTGCTCCATTCTTGTTCGGTACACATTCTGACTACCGTTCGAAACATCCTAACTGTACTGTAATTAGAATTTATTTTGCAGGCGATACTGCTTTGATTGGTCAAATTGTTAATGATGATGATAGTTACTATAAAAATGAAACTGATAACTTTGTTAAATACTGTAAAATGAACCACATGACTCTAAATTTAGTAAAACTAAACTAATGCTAGTGAATTATCGAAAAATTAAACCCACAGCCGGTGTCATGATTAGTAACCGCGCTGTTGAAGGAAGAAGGTCAGCAGTGTAAAGAAGCTGAGCCCACGCTTGTATTGCTAGTAAATTATTTAACGTATGTACAAGGATACTAAACATTTTATTCATCGACCATCTGTACTGTATATGAAATTACTGCATTTTAGGTTAAAGTGGCAATACCACTAAGACTGATAGAGAAAGGATAAATAAGATCACAAGAAAACAAGAGAGAATGTTTCGGCTGGGGAAAGGTCAGTAGACTTCGTATACCGAGATCGGCTTGTTATTGTTTTAAATTCTCAATTAATTTATTGTAACTTTTTATATGCGTTTTGTTTAAATTGATTCATAACTTTCTGTTTTTTCAATTAAAAAAAAATAATAATAATATTACTATATTCAGATAATGTCTAGGATTAGAAACCTATCAGTCTGAAAAAAAAATGAATTAAATATTTTAGCTTACTTGATGGAAAAATAATGACTTTACTGTCGGATCTTTAACTCTTTTGAACACATTACACTTGACATTGCATTGTCACTTAGATTGCTGTGGTTTGACTCACTATTAGGTCATATAAAAGGTTGTTGATCGTTTTCTCCCTACATAAAACAAATCACTCGATATCTGGTCTTGGACGTTTCCTTTGAATGGTCCTCAGGTCCACACTCTACTCCAGATTGTCACAAACATTTAGTCGTTTCTCTACTAGACCTTGGCAAACTGTTATACAAAGCTTTAATTATACCCTTGATTTTTAAAGGGATATTTAGGTCTGGAACTTCAAAAATTTAGATGACCCTCAAATTTACACCCCTGACTGGATCGTCGTCAACACATAATAATTTCTTCCTTGTAGTTTGGCTAATCTTTTCCGAATGTTTGATTCACACCAGTTGATCCATTTTCGAAATATGCGGTCCGGGACGTTTTCTTGTCGAATCGTTTTCAGATCCACGCCATACTCCGGATTGTCACAAATATTAACTTTACTAGACTTTGAAAAACTGTTATACAAAGTTTCAATTATATCCATTGAATTTTTTTAAAGAGATCCAACTCCAACCTAGATTGACACTTATGAGGCACATTCTTGGTATATGGTCTATGCTTCGGCAAATCATGAACAATTTTTAAGCATGAGTGATCAAAGTGACGGCCAGATAAAACAGTGCAAAAAGAAATAATTCGTTGATTTTGACTTGGAAGAATAAGTATAAGAAAGTGCTACCAAAATATTATTTTAAAGAGATAATGTATTTATAAAGGTCTAAATTAATTCAAACTATTTTGCAGTACTGTCCCAGGTAAAAAATTAAGGTTAAAAAAAACGTTATAATAATGTATGAATTTGGTTCAAAAAACGTTTAAATAAAACGTTTTAAAAACGTAATTTTGTTGTGTTTTGAAAGCGTTTTAATAACGTTTTTATGTAACGTTTTAAAAACTTTATTTTAACGTAAAAATAACATTGGTTACATCGACTTTTGTCTTGTATCACGTTTTAAAAACGTTTTAAAAACGTTTACAAAGGATTTTTATTACGTTTGTAAAACGGTATAATATTATGTTTTAGAAACAAATTTATGTGGAGTTTTTAAAGCGTTTTAATACTGTTTAAATTTAACATTCAGAAACGTCATTATAACGTTATTTTGATGTTTTTAAACGTTTTTCAATACAATAGTTAAGTCACTTACTTACAATACTAAAGTCAATGTAACTAGAGTTATATTTAACTCTAGTTACATTGACTTTGGTCTTGTAAAACTTTTTAAAAATGTTTTAAAAAAGTATTAAAACATCAAAATAACACTAAAACTTTTGACTTGGATCGGTGTTCCAAGACATTTTCAAAACTTGAACAAACGCTGTACACTGAACCGTGGATTTCCTTAGGTCGACCTCTGGTCATCGTGTTAATTGTGATGCTTCGAGATAAACATACAAAAGAGGTCAACAATACAAAATGACTTACACTTACGTAGCGTTATGTGTTTATCCTTTAATGTTTATTACTGTACTGTACTTTGTTATACTGTAGTTTAGCAAAACCTCCATTTCAATATAGGATATACAATAATCAATATCCAAAAACATAATAAATAAAAATAAATTTAGAGTCAAGTGCTTACAATTATATACTATTTCTGTAGGTACAGTTATAAAAGATCATCGTTGTCATCTCTTCTGGCATCTACATCTTCTTCATTACTAACTTGCTCGAGTTTCTGTAAAACATTAACACAAGAATGTGTCTATTTAATTACAGTAGGCCTACTTTGCTTTTTATAATTAATATTTCTACATGTAGGATAAGTTTTAGCATTGTTTTCTGAAGTGAAGTGATGTTTCATTACTGTTAAACTTGACTTAACCAAACATATTCTTTTGAATATCTCATAGTAAAACAATTGCTATATAACAGCTATAAAAACTATTATATACTTTTAATAAAGTCTAGTGGCAGTGTACTAAGGTAACACCAACTCAATAGGTTTAATTATAAACGTATGTATGATTACCCTTGTTAACATTATTTGACTGCCGAATATTAGTCATATAAACAAATTGCAGATTAACACATTAATATTTAAAATAACATGTATGTGAAATATTTATGAAAATATTATATAAGGTAAGTAAAAATTATAATGGTAATTTAAAACTTTCTAATAACTAGTCTGACTCTAAGTCAATGTATTAGTTAATATAATAAAAATAATAAATGAAAACGCGATGGGTAATTTAACTGTTTGAAGTGATCATTATGGAATAATAAACATACGCATACAGTTACTGTACATACAAGGTTAACATATCGTGCTGATAGCCCACCATTTCAATAATTATCAAACAATGACGTAATATTATATAATAATAATAAGATAAAGCCTGGACTTACAGTATGTAATACGGCATACAGAGTGCCTTTACAGAAGAACGGTAGACTTGCCTAAATGTTGTTGAACTTTCTTCCCTCAGGTAATTGGTAACTAAAAGTAAACATATATTTATCAATTAATGGCATCAGCCAAAAGAGTATTAATTAAAGAAAAGTTAATAAACAATTAATATATAAAATCCACAAATTAACAGCCATACAGGCAATACAAAAATAGTATTCAGCACAATCAAAAAGGTGAATGATGACATCGTGACCTGTTCCGACACTGAAAGCAGACATAGACATCTTATAGCTAGCAACTTGCTAGTGTATCTGTGTTAATCATAGTTAATGAATGTATTCAAAACCTAATTTGTTATTCAGTTTAAATTCAGGTCAAAACAGCAATTAGGTAGCTGTCAAGTAGATGATAATAATTTAGCATTTTTACACTAACAAAAAAAATAAATAAATAAATAAATTCTAATGAAAAAAAACAAAAACGTCCTGCCTAAGAATCACTAGTAAAAATAATTTGATTAGGTCTATGTGCCAGTACTGGGGGCAAGTACAGGGCCGTTCTAGCATGAGACAGACAAGGCAGTTGCTTCATCTATCATGAAATTCCAGATTTGTTCTTGATTTAAAACTATGAAGAGGAACATTTGTCATTAAATAACTCACAGCATAATATGCACTTAGGCCTAGGCCTACAGGATAACTGTAGACCTAGGCCTATCTGTATATAGAACCATGACAAAACCAATAAACCTGATGTCAAATAATACCAACAAACTATTGCAGAAAACGGATTTTTTTTTCAGAGGGCATAAGCATTGGACCCATAACTCCCAGTTTGCATTATTGTGCTCCCTTCGCTATCAAATATGTTCCTACGGGTACCTATATAATCCTAGGGCTCTGGCTAGTTGACATGTTTTCCTAGCCCTGGCCCAAAGCCTACGGCTCTGGCTGGTTGACGTGTTTTTTATTGTGTATTTTTTCTTTTTAAAAAAGACATTTTAACGTAATGCACATCAAATAATAAACTTACCTTCCATAGTTTTATAAAATTGTTACGATCATATTAAAAGTTTGGGGTTCTAAAAGTATCAGCAGAAGTTGAAACTTGAATGCCGAAAATGGACGACACAAAGCCTACAACCAAAGAAAAACAGGCGCAGATGGCAATCAGTCAACGGTCGCGCGCGTTTGCGTAGATAAATTGTCACGTGACGCCTATTGACAAATCAATAAATTTTATATACGTGACTAAGACTCATTTGCTTCTCCAACCAACTGGAATAACATCCCATTACAGATCAAACATGCAACTTCCATCATTACATTCAAATCTCTTCTCCAAAGCCATTTATTTAACGGGGACGGACCATTATTCCGAAGGCCCATTGGTCAGAAGGTCCATTAGTCCGAAGGCCCATTGGTCCGAAGGTCCATTGGTCCGAAGGCCCATCGGTCCGAAGGCCCATTTGTCCGAAGGTCCATTGGTCCGAAGCCCATTGCTCCGAAGATCCACTGGTCCGATAGTTTAAGATAGGACACAGTAAGATACGGTACCATATTTCATAAACAGGGCCGGCGGAATTTTTGTTGTTTTTAATTCTAATTTCGTCGGAATTATCAAAACTCCCTAAATATGCAATTTTTAGAGGAAATTGGCCTACCTCAACAAGAAATCTGCCCCCCCATGGCAAAAGGGCATAACTGACATTTTTGGCGAAAATGAGTTATATAGCCTAGTCGGGTCAGTACATCATGTTACACATGTTGACACAAAAAAAATTGTAAAAAAGTGTCCCCCGGGCTAGATAGGGGCATGGCAAAAGGGCATAACTACACAATTTTCAGTAAATCCCCAAGGCAAAAGGGCATAACTGCAAAGATAGGCTGTGATACGCTGAAGCGTGACGTTCTTTCAACAGCCAACCAATCAGAAGAGAGCTTTCTCCCTGGTTACAATGAAGGTTGCATGTTAAGTTTTATTATTTTTATTATTCTTACTGTTTGTGTACTCTCAATTTGTAAATAGAAATTGGTTATTAGTATGATTCTTGACAGTAGCATATGTCTAGTTAATGTTAGGCAAACATGATAAGCCTAGGTAATTTATGCTATATATATATATATATATATATATAATCTTGCCTTACTTTGAATGGCAACAGTTTAATACTATGGAAATAAACTATAGGAAAATAGTAACTGTTTAATAAAAATAATTAACCATGGCAGAATAACAATTCACATTTTAACTAGAAATAACAGTCACAAAGAGGGACAACTAAAACGATTATTTAGCAAATAACTATGGCAAAGAGGCACAACTATAACATTTATTTATGGCAAATGGCATGACAAAAAGGTATAAATGCACAGTTTACTCGAATCAACTGTGTTCACTAAGCAAACAACAACTTACATTTCCATCTAAATGTATATATATAATACATTTTCTAAATATTTTATTAGAATATAAAAAAAAAAATA